>NC_056725.1:490453189-490560689 GCF_019279795.1 Protopterus annectens | reverse complement strand
CAGATCTCATTTGACAACAAATGCAACCTTAGTTAAATAATAAGCAACAACCAGTAAAAACGCTCTTCAGTTCAAAAAGCCTAGTTCAAATTAGGTCATATCTAATTAATCAATCAACAAATAGTATAGTCTCATTAAATGATGTGTAGTATAACCTAATGCTCCAACTCATTCCAGATCCTAATATGCAACAAGTTCACTTAAAAACAAAAATAAAAATAAAAACCATGTTTGACGAACATTCTTGTAGTATAACCATTCTGTTGTTATACCGTACTCCAATCTCAATGAGACAATCGTCTTAGTAATTCAATAATGGTTAACCGTCACAAAAACCAAGGAAGACCAAGACAGGAAAGGAATAAATGAAGCTGTGCCTTCAGTGTCCTTCCAATGGTTATCATGGTAGCCCGTCTAAACTAGTATAATGTATAGGACATAAATCACTTGTTGTTGGCACATGAACATTTTCCATAGACAGGAACAATGCTGCAAGAGCACAGTGGAACATGTGACTCTGTGCTGCATAAGAAGCCTAAATCTGTGTTTATATCATTATATTATTTTAAGTTGATATAAGCGATGTTAATCCAAAAAAAATCACTAATAAAATACAAGCACGAGGCGCTGAAGCATCTCGCATACATTCAATGCAGCAATACGCTTGGAAGCTGAAATGCTCATATGTCCTAAAAACATATATAAGAAAACAAAAAAATGATGCTCAAACCACGTATGTAAAAATAAACATCCAAATAGTAGATCAAAACTGATGTTAAACACGTATAAAAAATATAAAATATAAAAAAATGCTAACTTTAACTTGTTTACCATATTCCATATTGTTAGCTAGCGAGTTGGACCACTCAACATGCACGTACTCAAAAGACATGAGTGCAGAAAATCATGTAATATAAAAAATATATAATCTATTAATAATACATATTAAGTGCACAAACAACCAAAAATGTAAAAAAGTCAGGCTTATTATAAAACAAAATTACGCTAAATAGCCAGTCTGTTACCTCAATAATATTCATGACTGTAGATGATAGTTCTAAAAAAATCTTTAAAAGATAATAAACAAGTCATATAATTAATTCCTAGTTATTAATGTGTAAAAAATATTCTATATAAATATAAAAATTACTAAAAATATGTACATGCAAATATTAATTGGTAACATGTAAACACTCAAATGACTAAAATTGATTAGATCAAATATGCAAATTACCGAGGTGACAGTACAGAACAAAAATACATATATATATGAATAATTAATTATTATAGTGACATTTGAATACTTAGAGAACTTGCATGTTTTTAAATCTGTATACATTCCTTTGAAACATTTGTGCAACTTTCACATTAACAAGCTCAGGGTAGCATCTTACTCAAAACACATTTTTCTAGAATTCATTTGATGCTGTTTTGTTAGACTTACGTATAAATTACTTGATATATCTAGCAGATAAAGCATAGATTAGTAAATATATTTTTTCATACATCTAATTGTACATTGAAGAGCATGAACTGAAATTGATTCAGCATTTCTTCTGGGCATTTAAGCTTTCATGTTTTGTGTGCACACATTATATTTTCATTTTCATTATAATGCTGCAGCTGATATTCATGTTTCATGATTTAATTTCTGTTTGCTTTGTAGTATCTAAGTTGAGATAAATAATATTTGTTGAAAAGTAGACTGTTTATAGACTATCCAGAATGATTAGACTGTTAATACATACCCTTAATATAGGATTTAAATATCTTATATTGTGCACTCCACACAGAGTACACAAAGGTGGAGCCACAACAGACCCTGGGAACTATCACCCTATAAGCCTGACTAGTTTGGTCTGCAAGGCTATGGAGCGCATCATCACGGAACATATTAACGGAGACATTGGAAGCCTCCAAACACTGGACCCTACCCAGTTTGGCTTTGTTAAGGACAGATCATGCCTCCTAAACCTGGTGGACTATTTGAGACAGTTACCAAGGCTATAGACGAGGAAAGGTGGTACACACAGCCTACCTAGACCTCACAAAGGCCTTTGACACCATTCCCAATTCTGGTATTACAGACAAGCTCACCAGCCTGAACATAAACCCCTATGTCACAAGATGGGTTGCCAATTGGCTCATGGACAGAACCCACATGGTGAAAGTTGTGGGAGCTAGGTCTGACTCTAAACCGGTTACAAGTGGCATTCCCCAGGGCTCAGTCCTAGGACCCCTCCTGTTCAGCATATACTTCTCAGAGGTACAGGCAAACACAGGAGGACTATGACTGACCAAGTTCACAGACGACTGCAAACTAGAGGCTATAACTGACTCTCCGGCTGACACAGACATCCTCCAAAAGGGTCTCACTGAGACAGATACCTGGTGTCAAAATCATGGCCTCAAGCTAAATGCCAAAAAGTGCATAGTCATCCCTTTTGGAAAAAACAAAATTCCCACAAACTACCACATAGGTGGTAGTCCCCTAAATACGGAAAATGTAATAAGGGATCTGGGGACCTAAGTAGATAGTAATCTCTCCTTTAATAATCACATTGCCAAAGTGGTTAGAAAATCCTTCTATGTGGCCCACCTAATCACAAAAGGGTTTGCATCCAGATCAAAAGAGGTCATTGTGCCCCTCTACTCATCAGTCATCAGACCCATCATATAGTACAATGCCCTGTTTGGGATGTACCTTACAAGACACCTGTAACAGCTGGAAAGACCACAGAAGTACCTCACCAAGAAGATCACTGGCCTCAAACAGATGCCCTATGCAGCTCGACTGAAGAAACTCCAGCTGTACTTGGTTGCATGCCGCCTACTCAGAGGTGATCTCTGCCTGACATACAGGGCCTGACATACAGGGCCATGTCCAACCCAGAATTGATGGACATGCTCCACCTAAATAAAACCTTATCCCCTCGAGCCACATGCTCTAGGGATCTAAACCTCACCACAACAATAAATAGGATGTGCTGGAGGGATAGATTCCTGTCCCAGAAACTTCTCATGCTTTGGAACAAGATTCCAATCTACGTTAGGCAGAGCTCCTCGCTAACACTCTTGAAGAGAAACCTTGACGAGTGGATGAGAAACAGAAAGTTTACCCCGGGGATCACTTCAGTGGCTCTGCTGGACAAAGGCACAGGGAACTAAGCTAAGGGGGCAGCGAAAGCCAACACATTCTGGCTAGGCTTATAAATGCCTTCGGGCAAATAGCCTAGTACCTACCTGTGAACCTATGAACCTATATACAATCGGTTTAGCTTTTACTGTACACAGAAGTGCCATAGGTTCATAGGTTCATCGGTAAAAACAGTAAACTGCGACAGAGAAATCACCAAGGCTAACGCTGTATATTAAATTCCTGGAGAAATAGTGCTGATAATCTTTTTCTCAAAAAACGTGTCAAAAAGAAGATGGTGTAAATCATCAGGACGATATGAAGAAGATTACTTCGAAAGCGCTTATCATTTGTTAGTATCAAGGGACTTTTATTCTTTTTCTTTTAAATAGAAGTCATTAAAATTTCTTCATTTTAAACGGATTTTTGACACGTTTTTTGAGAACAAGATTACCAGCACTATTTCTCCAGGAATTTGATATACAGCGTTAGCCTTGGTGATTTCTCTGTCGCAGTTTACTGTTTTTGCTCTGTTGTTTTGGCAGTTTCACCTCAGCAGTTGGAAGATTTATCAGATAGGTTCATAGGTAGGTAGGTACTAGGCTATCTGCCCAAGGGCATTTATAAGCCTAGCCAAAATGTGTTGGCTTACGCCGGTCTTTTAGATTAGTTTCCTAGGCCTCTGTCCAGCAGGGCCACTGATGTAATCCCAGGTGTAAATTTACGATTTCCCATCCACTCATCAAGATTTCTCTTGAAGAGAGTCAGTGAGGGGCTTTGCCTAACATAGATTGTGATTATATTTCAGAGCGAGGGAAGTCTCTAGGACAGGAATCTGTCCCTCCAGCATGTCCTATTAATTGTTGTGCTGAGGTTTACATCCCTAGAGCGTGTGGCTCTAAGAGATTTTGTTTTCTTTAGGTGGAGCATGTCCATTAATTCAGGGTCAGACATGGCCTTATACGTAAGGCAGAGGTCTCCTCTGAGAAGGCGGTAAGCTGCCGAGTAGAGCTGGAGTTTCTTTAGCTGGGCTGCATAGGGCATCTGTTTGAATAAATAAATAAAGGAGATCTGCCATAATAAGCTTACTGGCAAATCTCCTTTATTTATTTATTTATTTATTTACATTTATTTGCCAGGAAAGGTAAACTGCATAATATTATCCATTTTAAGCTAAGGCCTGGGTAGAAAAGCTCCACAAATAAAAAAAAAAACAGAAGATACATATTACATAGGTGGAAATTTACACCATCTTACAATATACTGTAAATACATAGATTAATGCAAATATTTATACACACATGACATAAAATGCACATATACCATCATTAAAACAAGACAAATAAAATATCATGTAGCATTGAAACATGTTAACATAAGTGTGAACATTTCTTTATCACTTGTAATGTCAGAGTGGAACATTCAAGCAGTGGATAAGGAAGGGGAGAAGAAGGCAGGGGAGAGTGGGCACTGTTCAGTCTTATTGCAGATGACTGCCTACCAACCAAAAATCAGTCATAAAAGTAATTGTCATAAAAGAGGAACCACATTGTAATGACTGTGGAATAACAAAAAGACTCCAAATATCATATACAAGAGTCTAAGTATATGATTTTTGCAATGCTATTACATTATAAATTTCACATCTGCTATTGTGTAACACATCTAGAAGTTATTCTCTTATGGTTCTCCCAGAGGAAATGTGCCTTGAATGTAACATAATAAATTATTACAGTTTTTATAATGTATTATAACAGGACTTTCACTGTATCCACGAAAAAAAAAATAAAACTTGGATGCTTCAGTGGAGTTAAGTTATAACACCATATTCAATATACGTTAATGCAGCAGTAAATCCCAAAAATGTATAAATATAACTGAGGATATTGTACAGTTTTCACTTTCCTGCTTCTTCCAAATTGTTGATTAAAAGCTGATTCAGGAAGATTATCCACAGTTCTGAAATCAGTAAATTTTGCCCAAGTGTGGGTCAGTATGGGGGAGGGATTCACAGAGGTGGGTATTCCTCGTGGGGAAACTTTTTGAATTCAAAGACAGCTCTAATGTGTTGCTTTTGCACAAAGATGTACAGCTCTGTGTTGGACTGTTTCTATGGTTGTGCTACATACTCATGAGGTAGTTGGGGGAGAGGCATATGCTAATTAACCATGTGTGGTCTTCCCCTGGAACTGTATCAGGGAAGGTATCTACATGCTGAGCAATTCATGGAATCGCTCATCCATGTGGATTAGCATGGCTGCTCCTTTCACCTTGCAGTGGTGAACATGGCCAAAACACATTGTTCATCCACAGCAGTAGAGGTAAACACCAGGGAGATTAGTTGTAAGGTAGGGTTGAGAGGTGTGTGTGGTGTATGTTTGTGTGTGTGTTTGTGTTTGTGAGGTTATGCGAGAGGCTGCATGTGTGAATGTATGTGTGAGTATGTGTTTGCCTGGGAGGTAGTGGTAGTGAGGGGAGGGTGAGATAGGTAGATGTGTGTATGATTGTATATGTGTGTGTGTGTGTGTGTGTGTGTGTGTGTGTGTGTGTGTGTGTGTGTGGGGGGGTTGTCATACTTCCACACAGCCCTATACAAATGAGCAAAGCCTGCAGCATCTGGTTGGTCGGACCACTAGTCATCAGGGAGAATTAGAAGTAAATGGGTCAGGGAATGGAACACTAGGCACCAGAAAGAATTCTACAGTTTGTGCCTTAATGGCACTTACTTGCACCAGAGATCACCTAGACACCAGGGATAACCTCTTATTCTGTAGCAGCACTTACACATAATGGGGAAGGGAAACAATATACACCAGGAATACTGTATATAGCATGCCCTAAAGACACTAACTTAAGAAAAAAATAATTTAAAAAGTGGTGCTGGGAACCACTAGACAGCAGGGATAATAATAATTAGTATAGCTTAAAGGCACTGTAAGGAAATTGTACTCTACACCCTTGCCACAGTAAACCTAAACACAAACCCAGTGATAACTGAAAAGTTAATGCAGGATGGGTTTTTGCATATATCTTAAGGATCTCTGGCATTAGTCAATGCCTGAAACAAGTTGTGACTAGGAGAGGACAGGGGACAGTATACTTACTGCTCAGCTTTGTAAGTCAGGACAGGACAAAATTAGGGAGGAATTTAAATTACACCTCTTTCAAACTGAAAGCTGCTAGTCTAGCTGGTTTTGCACTACTCTTGATTTATTGAAGGATATGAAATATGAAACTCTAATTTCTGACATTAATCACTGATTGAAACCAATTGTGATTTATGGGAACATGAGAAAGGAGACAATGGGAACGTTCTGCCAATACAGGAGCAGTTACATGTTGCGTGGTGTGTATGTTTGTGCATTTGAATGTGTGTACTGTTTGTGGGAGAATGAATGGGGATGATGCCTGTGCTGCCAAACTGTTAACTAATGCAGGAAGTGCTCGTCTGCATTTTGTGGTAGTTAACTCAGTTCAAAGACATGCAAATTACCCATAATACGTTTTTTCCTCATTGAAACTAATTGTTTGTTGGTGTCTTTCGGCTTTTCCTGGTTAGGGGTCGCCACAGCGGAACTCCGGTCTGCTAATGATTGGTAGTTGATTTTTACATGCCGAGTTACCAGCCATGATGCACAACCTTCAATGAAGGTACGCCCATTCACACGTGTCTCCATGCAGAAGATGCTCTAGCTGAGAATCGAACTGGACAGCGTCTTACTGTGAGGCGACAATGCTACCGCAGCACCACCACCGCGGGTCTTCCTCATTGAAGCTAATGTATCTCTGAATTGTAAAAGACTGCTCTGTGGTATCAGGACAATTTTACCATGGGCAGTAGCCTCCCCTTTCATTGCTTTCCTTATGTATCACTTTGATAGCTACATAAACCTTATGGTACAATAATAACTCAAATCTGTGATGGATAAAGCTCGGGTCATAAACTAATTTTACAATTAAATTAATGAATACACTATATTACTAGGGCAATGAAACACTATCAGATGATGGCAGGATTAAATTATCTGTTGATGTGGGCTTTAGATGCACTATAAAGCCTGACGTGAAATACAATTGAATTCAGTATCATAAATATTACACACTATTACCTGTTACTAAATATAAACCAGTAACAAGCTCTCATATTTTCACACTGCAAAATTAAAAAGGTTTTAAGTAATGGTAACTTGTGTAGAGGTTGTTTAGATGAACAGAATACTGAATGGGGGTATTCTGCTACTGGTCTCTGTAATTTATTATTTTCTTAGTTGATTTGCTCATGCACACAGCTTCCTGTTTTATCTCCACATTCTGGTATACTGAAATGACATTTTAGTCGGAAAATACGTATTTAGAAGACAAAACATTCATCAGCTTCATATGTCTGCAGGTCGACATGCAAATGAAGTAGGATAAGGTAGACAATGATGTTTATGATGTACATTGTGATTTAGAGAGAAAGCATTATGTGGCAATGGCACTTGTGCTACATAAAACTATTTCTCTGTAACTTTTTTTCTTCATGCTTGTTTTGTTTTATTCTTTAAAGCTTATAATCATATCAGTGATAGTGATGCAAGGAAGCACATGTTGCTGAGCAATTATAAATTACTTTAACGATGTTTAGATTAAATTGTGAAGCTGAGGACACTCTTCCCCGGATTTACTATTCTTCCATGCAGAACTATCTTAGCCCTTCACGGAAGCGGCCGTTTAGGAGCATGACAGCAGTGCGCCATGCATATTAATGAAGGCACACTGCCTGAGCTCTTAATCTTACATGGAGGGTGTAAGAGTGCAGGGGACATGTCTGAGAGCAGAGCTCTCAGAATATACACGCTCCTGCAATGAAGAACAGCAGACAAGTCCCAAAAGAATGAGCGAGACCGCTTATAGGTGTATGCATACCCCCAGCAACATCCCTCCATGTGTACAAGAGCAGTAGTTAAAAACAACAAACACAGATTTTTTTTTATGAAACAGATGAGATTTAACCATAGGTGCGTGGGTTTGCCCATCACTTAGCTATGGTTAATGCAGCTTAAATGGCACAAGAGGATAAAAAGCACGATATATGCAAATGAAGCAGTACAGCAATAGTGTAGTGGGCAGCACATTTGCCTTACGAGAAGTCATTCCCAGTGTGAGTCCCACTGCAACACATTCCATTTTCCATGTCAAATCACTTTATGACCAATATTTTTAGTTGCATAACCTACGAAATAACATATATTTGTGAACTGGAGTACTGCTTTAAATCAGATGCGAGGTGTCAGTGTCACAGATATTCACATGTGCCCCATACAGTATATGTGCACAGGAATCAGGGATACAAATATAAGGCAAAATGTGGAATGAATGATAACTCCATACAGCTTCCAAATCCCCCATCTTCCCAAGAGCCATTGGACATTACTGTCTAAATTAGTGCAGTTGTAAGTGGGAGTAAGCACTAGTAAGCAAGTGTAAGCACTATTAAGCAGTAGTAAGTGGGAGTAAGCATATGTAAGCACTAGTAAGCAGGTTTAAGCCTGTTTGCGTGGGGGTAAGCAATGTGCACACAGGGTAAGCAATATTGATGCTAACTCTCTGTAAGCATTTTTAACCGGTGGTTAGCAGTGCTTACCCTCACGCAAACCTGCGCAAACCTGCTTAAAAGTGCCTTCATCACTCTTTATGCAACGGCTGCTGTTCTGGCCAGAAACAAAATAAACAGCCTTTGCAGGTCTTGAAACCAGGATCCTGTACACTATAGTCACAGTAGTTATCCACTAAGCCATCACAGCAGTACATAAGAATGAGGTATCACCAAACATATCCTCACTATCGTAAAATCAAACTGAACATGTGAAAGGAATCTATATACAGTCTTATGTTGTATAACCTACTACATAACATAAATATGTGAAATGGAGTACTACAGTAAGCCCAGATGTGAGATGTAATTGTAATAAAGTGTTGAAGTCCCCTAATAAACACAAGGACCCCATGCAGTGTATGTACACATGAATCATGGATACCAGACATATATATATATATATATATATATATATATATATATATATATATATATATATATATAAATATATATATATATATATATATATATATATATATATATAATATGTAATGATTAATAAATCAATGCCAAAAAGCAAATATAATGCAAATTAAATATTAAGCAATGCTAAGCATTGCACAGGCCAGCTTAGTAGGTGTAAGCAATGTTTAGGCCAGCTAACTCAATTTGCCCATTGGTATACCCCTTTAAACAATGCCAACCTTAGATAAGCAGGTTTGCCCATAGCTTAGCCTTTTCAAAACCATCCAATCATGGCAAAGTGCTGGAAATCGGCCCTATTTAAACCCAATAGGTGGGAATACATCTCATAACTGGTTGTAGCTTCCCCTTGCAGGCACCATGGCTGGAATGGGAGAGAGTGTGCACTTTCAGGCACAGTGCTGGGGTATCCTGGAGTCCAGAGTCATGGCAGGACTTCTTGTCAAAGACAATGCACAGAGACTGCTGCAGAGTCAGTACCAGGGTTCCTAATAGAAAGCAGAAGCCTGGGACTGTCTCACCCATGACCTCACCAGTGCCACTGGCATACCCTGAACTGGTGAGCAGGTCAGGCATCACTATGCTGACCTAAAGCGGCAAAAGGTGGATCTCTTGGATCAGTGGATCCAAGAGGCTAGGAGGACAAGGGAGGTCCCAGCAGTGTGTAAGTATCATTCCACTACCTGTTTAATAATTGCCAGGTTATGTATATTATGGATAGGTATGGCTAAATATTCCTCGTATGTCCTTCACAGTGGCAAATGAGTGCTGTGAACTAGGAGGCCCATGGCTGTCGCTTGGAGAGGTTGCAACATGAGGCAGGTTAGTAATACTCTTGCATGTACTGTCATAGGAAATAAATCTAACAGTATTAGTAAGTCAATTGTCTGTATAAAACCTGTATTGTTTAAGGCAAGTACTGCATACACCAGACAATATAGCAGGAGGAGTCTCATATAGGTTGTATGTAAATAAAAGCATAATAGCCTGACAATGAATGTCTAACTGCTGTACTGCAATGTAGATTTGCAATCACTTAATAGCACTGTTGTATTAAACACCGTTACCCACACTGTGCAACATAAATAAAAAATGTGCAGGAATGTCTGTATATGACTGGTGTAATCCTCAGAGGTCAGCTGGTACAACTGGGAGAGACACAGACAGAAAACAGTGAAAAGACGAACAACAAAATCCAAATAGCACACACAACTGATATTTGAACTGTTGTATTTTTAGCACACACAGCCATGGTTCAAATCCTGGGAGTAATAGTAGTCTGCATACAGAATCATGCCCCACAACTGTACAGATATGTCCAGAATGTCCAGTACATTGGCCCATATCTGCTGCCTGTCACTGTGTCCCCCTGAGAAATCAGTGGGATGATCCCAGATGTATAGGCTGCAAACAAGAAATACAACTGATTGTCACACATCTATAAGAACAAACCTGTCCCTCCAGCAAATCCCCAAACTGTTATAAGAGTAATAAGCCAAGTATGTCCCATCTACATCCCCATGATGCCAAGCTGTGTCCAGAGTGTGTACAGTAACAGAGTGAGATGTAAGTGCATAATACTAATGTGAAATCTAGTACTGTGTGTGGCAACAGTCAGGTAGTGCTAACGAACATTGTTCCCACAGGTACATCAGATACGAAACCTGTGCCTAGAAATAAAAGATTGATACCCTGTACTGGCACTGTTTACTCTGGTATTGTATGGCATTGTGACTGTTGCAGTTGCTCTGAATAATAAGGTATTACTCATCACTGTCACCCACACTGTGCTACATAAAATAACTGTCTAGGAAATCCTGTATAAGAGTGTTGTAAGTCACTAAAGGTTGAAGAGGGCATCATCATCATCATCATCATCATCTTCTTCTTTCGGCTGTTCCCGTTAAGGGTCGCCACAGTGGATCATCTGTTTCCATTTCTTCCTGTCCTCTGCATCATGCTCTTTCACACCAACCGCCTGCATGTCCTCTCTCACCACATCCATAAACCTCATCCTAGGCCTTCCTCTTTTCCTCTTACCTGGCAGCTGCATCCTTAGCATCCTTTTCCCAATATACCCAGCATCCATCCTCAGCACATGTCCAAACCAACGCAATCTCGCCTCTCTTGCTTTGTCAGCAAACTGTCCAACCTGAGCTGACCCTCTAATATACTGATTCCTAAGGTTGAAGAGGGCAATAGTCTAAATATGTCCCAGTTTACCAGCATGTGGTAATGACATGGCCAGAGTATGTGTAAAAAGAGATGAACATGGGTATGTGCATAACATCAACCTGGAATCTTGGAGTATGCATAGAAACAGTTAGTGTTAACAAACAATTCCTCCACAGGTATACCAGGAAAGAGGTGTATACTGCAGGTAAAACCAGTTTATGTATATAGTTGTTGACAGCTATATCACTGTCCAAACTAAGATAATAGGGTAGTATAGTAATACTTGCAAGGTACAGATAACAGCACTGACTAGGAAAGTAATGTGAACTACAGGAATATGCTAGTTGTTAATTGACACCCCCCCCCATCATATCTCCAACAATACACTAAATACCCACCTCAACTGGTATGTGATGACTTCACTGTCATGTTGAAACATATGTCCTATTGTTTGATAATTATTTAAATATGTTTCTATGCATGTGCTATGTTGAAATACTCCAACACTGGTGGCATGGTGCCATCAATGTACCTGCATGCTGTTGTTAGTACCACTGTGGTCCCATATATGCATGTGTTCCGTTTGCTATGCAACTGTTCCATATCTGTTATCTGGGTTAATGGGAATATCTATGCATGCTGTTATACCTAATCCTGGAATGTGTTGACTATTACTAACCCACATATGTTGATAAATCATAAACACCATAGCATGTATGGGAATGTGGGTCCCAGCGGACCCACCTATCCCACCTCAGCTTGCCGGGGCACCAGGTAACAGCACATCTGGGGCCCAACCCGGGACCTCCTCGTCCATTGATCCTGCACCACCTTTGGGTGGAACCGTCTCAGGGGATGGCTCTCACACCTCCTGGGAGCAGATGTGGACAGGAACCTGTCGCCAGGTCTGGGTCATGGTGCACAGCGAGCTCCGCAGGGAGATCGAAGATCTGCTATGCCAGCTCAAGGGCTGTGTGTCACGACTAGAGGGTCGAACTGGCTCTCCGACTCAACTCCCAGCACAGCCACATTCGGGGCTGTGAAGGTGCAGTGGTGACAGTCCATGGGTTGGGACCTCAGTCCCACTGTTTCCACTAGGGGGCTCATGGGCTTCCAATTTCCCAACACTCTTCTCCATCAAGGTGTTTACCCCTCACGTGTCATATACTGCCCCTGTATGCATCTTGTTTGTCTTGTCTGTTAACCTACCCAACCTACCTCCCCAAATATACCTACTATCCCTCCCCAACATCCCACTCTCACCTGAAAAAAAAGGGCAATCTGTTCCCCCAAATAAATCACCCCATACATAGCTGTCCTTTTCGCACATGTGTCCACTGGACACGTAATCTGGACTAATTGGCATCACAACATGTCCTCACCCCTCTCTCAGGGGTTTGAGTGTCCAAATCTACCTACAAATTCAGTGTATATGCACAGCTGTTGCTGCAGAAGAAATGGGCAGCTATGGACCTTCCCTACACCCTCCTGCACATCCCTAGCTATTTCTCCTACTGTCTTTCCCGCTTTGTGACCCCTTTTCACCACTTTCCTATCAACCCTTTTTTTCTTCTCTTTTAAAGAAATTGCTGCAGGGGTAAGCAACAGTAAGCATTTTTAAGCTGCAGTAAGCAGGTTTAAGCATGTTTGCGTGGGAGTTAAGCAATACCTACACAGGTTAAGCAATTTATAAGCTAACTGAGTATAAGACACAGTAACCAGAAGTTAGCAGTGCTTACCTCTATGCAAATACACACAAACCTGCTTACAGCTGCTTAAAAATGCCTTATTCACTCTGTATCCAATGGCCCTTGTTCTGCCCAGCAACAAGATAAACAGCCTTTGCAAGGCTTGAATCCAGGACCCTGCACACCATAATAAAAGTGATTTACCACTAAGCCATGTCAGATATACATAACCTTGATGTTTTCACAAACATATCTTCTGGCCCAGTCATTCAACAGTACAGGAAATGTATTTAAACATGTAGATGTGTGTGTGTGTGTGTGTGTGTGTGTGTGTGTGTGTGTGTGTGTGTGTGTGTGTGTGTGTGCATATTTATATCTAAATAGATATAACACATCTATATATGTATATATATATATATATATATATATATATATATATATATATACATATACACACACACACACACACACACATATATATATATATATATATATATATATATATATATATATATATATTTACATCTATACATATATATATGCATACAGCTATAGATATATATATCTACATCTGTATATATATATATATATATATATATATATATATATATATATTTATACTTATGTAAACATAAATATATATCTACATAGGTATATACAGACATATGTCTATAGATTTAAAAGAGAACATAAAAACATATATGTTCACATGCACCATCAATGGGGGTGACAAGGCCCAAACAACATACGTCTTGTACATATAGATACCCCTCCCCACAGCCAAACATGTCTGCCCTGCAATACAAAACCAACTGTTGCAAATCCCATAACCAGGACCTGACACAACATGGGCACAAGATGTTAACAGTACTCCATCCCACCTGTATGATTTCAGGCTGGTATCAGTAACATATCATGCAGTATAGTCTGGCTACCATAGGGAATGTACAATGTGGAAGCAATCAATATTCCTAAGATATATATACACAGGCACATATATGCAGATACATATATATATATATATATATATATATATATAGATAGATAGATAGATATATATATATATATATATATATATATATATATATATATATATATATATATAGATAGATAGATAGATATATATGTAACTACACACACACAGATATGTATAGGAAGATACATATGTAGAAGGTGCACACAATACGGAACAGCCACCCATACAAATGACAATTGTTGCCTGCAACATATACCCACAGAGAGGTCAAAGGATATAACACCACGCACAGGTTTGTATACATGGGAAAGCTTTATTTGTGTACTATTACAGTTGTATATGCCATGTCATATAGCTGTTTAGACTCTGACATACGTATAAACTGAGTAATGCAACTGTGAAACAGTTATATTAATACAGTAGTCTGGAAAGGTTTATATATGTTGCTGTCCAGGCCGAGGCCTTCAAGTAGTATAATAGTAAAGACAGACTGGGCCACAGGATAACAATCAATCAACAGTAAGTAATGCAGCTGTATAGTCCAGCAGCCTCTGTCTACAGTCTGTACACAATCCCTTGGGGGTAAAGACCTCAGTTGACACAATGGGATGTATCTGTTACATAACAAGACATAACTGACACTGACACTATCACAATCACACTGACAAACAGAACAGTCTGTATGGCAGGAAGCAATAGGCCTGCATTTACCAAAGGTGAATTGTATGGTAATGTACATCCAGATAACTTAAGGCAGCTTACCCCCGATACCCCCACATGTTGTAATAGCCTAGGTAAGTTATGGTGCATCACCCCATAGACTGAATAATACAGGGTCATATACCACTGTTACATACACTGGCCTCTGGAGTGCATAAGGACACACATGTATTGTGTAGATGAAGCCCACATATATATGTACCCAACCTCACAATATGTGTGGGAGCCACAACAGCATTGGACTGATGGCAGGAATGGCAGCATGACATACTCACAGCCCACTACATAACAACCCCTGACAGCATGTCATATGTGCAAAGCCTGATATGTAGGTGGAGGACAGAGGCTGGAACACATGCCCATATGTGAAATACTGTTGTCATACACTAAGTAAGTCACTGGTGTTACAGGATAGTCTGCAATATACCCTTAGACAGGAATATGAAGTTAGAAACAGAAATGGATGTAGCCATGTACTGATAGCACTCAACACACACACTGCCAGTGATATATTTGACACAAAACCTGTGTGGTGGACAGACAAAACATAATAGGCAAACCTCTGGCAATCAAGTGGATAGGCCTACAGTTGAGAGCTATGCAGACAGACCGCATTCCAGGTTAAACAAGTATATACACACAAATCCTGTAACACTGGTGTTATACAATGCATACAACAACACTACTCACACTCTGTCTGTAGTTCTGGAACATCCTACATACATGTAGCTGGCCTGAGTGTGCAAGTTGTCTTGTAAGAGATATTTCTATCTGCTGTCTGTAACACTGCTGCCCACACATGGGAAGGATGTCCACCATACAGGAAAGGTAAAGGGACCATGACCACATGATGTAGGGATTTATAGTAGTGGGTTGCCATGACAGTGGCAATTGGAAGTACTACACAGCATGCTGCATGCAGGTAGCAAGTGTAGGACACTGATTGCTGCAGAGGCCATCACCTGATCATGTGCATCACTTACAAAATCCATGCTGCAATCTATTCAAAGTAGCTCAATCCATTTACTGGAGAGAGACCAAGATAGAGATAGAGAGAGAGAGAGAGAGAGAGTGAGTGAAAGGCAAACACAAACACAACAAGAAAAAAAACTCCATCCAGCAAACTATCCAGAAGAGACATCATTCCCACAACAGATATGTGAAGTATATATGCATGTAATTGACTGTAGTACTTGGTCCATAATAATGGGATAGATGATGTGGAATGATTAAATGTGCCATCAGGTGTTGTTGTTGTAATGATGTTCAGCTGAACAACTGCTAAGGACAAAAGAGTCTGTCCCTGTGGGTAGAGGGCCATAGCCGTCAACTGTGCAGAGCAGCACTGACTGATAAGATGCAAGCCATCATAGTGTGTGTTGTGTAATGGGAAGCATGTATATTACCGTGGCCAAAAGCTGGTGGTTGAAGTAATGCCATAATGGGCACGTGGGTTCCACAGCCCATCTCTTGCAGGATACTCAGGTTAACCTGTATTGTAGCATGCTGGAATGCCATAGGTGTGTAATAGTGTATCTGGCCCTACATATACCCCCCTAAGGTCAGGCTGTGTCCATATGTGGCACCTGTCTGTGTTGTAGCAAGGCAGAACAGTGCAACTGTGCAGGAAGGTGTTGTGAGATTGTGGACCTGATGTCTGAATGTACCCCATATATAGGTATGTATATGTGTACATATATATATATATATATATATATATATATATATATATATATATATATATATACATGCATGTCCACAAATATACACATACCCATGTGTAGACATATATATAAACACATATACATCATATATCTCTACACATATATATATATATATATATATATATATATATGCACATGTCTAACATGTCTACATATATACAGACACACACACAAACATATATGTATGTAAATACATGTCCCCTATATTACCACCACAGTGCTGCATGCTATGTGCGAGGGAACAGCACACATAGCAATACACACCGATATCTACAACTGTCAGTGTTTGCAACATGGAAGGGTATGTCACATGTGAACCCCTTGTTTTGACCACATTGCCCTTGTCTGTGAAGTGTGGAATGGGAATATGGGAAGTATGGCAGGTATAGTTGTGCAGGTGGTCAGGACTGGTAGATATAGAGGGCAACCTACAGGGGTGGTATGTGACACGTGGTGGGTAAACACCCTGGATGGTGTGTGTGGTCTGTGATATGGACACCCCATGGGCCCCAATATGGAAATAATGGGAACAAGCCTCCCACCCACTGCTACTCAGAACAGCAGTCCACATCCTGAAGGTGCCTGGGCTGGAGGCTGAGCAGAAGGAGCATGTGGACCCTGTGAATGTGTACTGGGTGCCTCAACGTGATGTAGCACATCCTACATGTGTATGTGGTTCCCATTATGGAACAGACCATGGACCTGACCTCAGGGGCCAAGATCATATCTGTGTGTGTCCTTGGGGGGGGTAGACAAAATCCCCTGAGTTGGTTCCACCTGAAGGTATTGCTGGACAAGTACATGATGAGGCCCCAGGGTGGGTCCCATATGTGATGTGGCCTGGTAACATGGGCAGATGAGTTTGGAGAGGTGGTTCTGCTGGCCAATAGTACATAACCATGCTATTGTGTCACTGTTATAGAACATACATGGGTTGTAATAGTCTACACAATTCTGGAACATGTCCAACAGCATGCATAGATATCCCCAGTAACACAGAATGTCAGATGTGCAGCAATCACATAGCAAGCATACCACAGGCATATATGGAACCATAGTGACCCTGACAATGGCATGCAAGGGAATAGGTTGTAACAGGCCAGCAATGATAGTGTCCACACTGGTAACATGGCTACAAACACATTGCACAAAGTGTGGTACACTACAATATCTGTCCCACTGGTAGATAAGCTGTAGCCATACCTGAGTTGTGTGTACAGTTTGTTGTTACTGATATGTTGGGGGGTGACAGTGATGTGCATTAAGAACTGTGGTAACCTTGCTGCATGACTTGCTCACACCTGTTTCCATCTTTATGTCTTTCAGGCAAGATGTCACATGGAAGGCTTCCGGCTTACTCAGCTGCTGAAAATGACATTGTGGTAAGCCACCATATCCAGCACTACCCTGTCTTGTTTGGCCGGGCCGCCCATGAGCAGCAGGAGCAGACCACCCTGTGGAATGACCTAGTCCACAGGGTCAGTGATGTCAGACTGCACAACCGCAGTTATGAGCAGATCCGGCATCATTGTTCTGACCTGCTTCACAATGCCCATCAGCATACTTCTGCAGTCTAGGGGGATCACCTCGTAATGGGGGGAGGCCATGCCATCCATTCCCCTGACACATGTGGATGAGCTCCTAGCCAGCCTCGTGGCACCTGCCCGTCTGCATAGCCAGCAACTGCCGGACACCATTGTGGAGTTGGGTGCTACCCACACACCGGCTGATGAGTGTGCAGGTAAGGCCACAGGGCATATCAGTAGACCACTGTTGCATATACATCCGCATCTCTACAAGTAGATCATGCATATCTGACATGTCATAGATATAGTTTGTGCTGCGTAGTAGTGATAAACAGATGTGCATATGTGGTAGTATTGTGGACATGTACTGTTGATGTATTGTAATGCTGTACCCACCCTGTAGCAATGCCACAGGTGTGGCCACTGACTTTGCATCTCTCACCCTCTTATGTAAGTCCTTTCAGTATACCACCAAGGCAGCAGCCTGTAGCTGGTGAGTATGGTTTATGTTGATGTTTGCCAATACACCGGGCATGTAATGGCTATGGTATATTCCATGCACAAATATAACATACCTACCCAGAATGCATGCTGTACATGTGCATGTATTGTTGCTTTTTAATGCATGGCATCACAGTGGTGACCATGATGGGGTATGGAAGGGTATGTCAGACATCTGCAAGATAAATAACATCCTGTCATTGTGAAATGTGTCCACAGGGAGTAACATAATGGTGGGAAACATGGCCTACATTAGGGACATGTTTGAAACATCACCCGTATACAGTGCAACACCAGTGTATATACCAGTAGGACAATGGCAACTGTTGCAGAGTTAAACTATGGCATAACGTATTAATGTGGTCCACATTATCAGCTGGGACTAGGCTGTAACATGTGGTGTTCAGTGTATGGGACACTGCAAACTGACACACATGTGTAGGCCTTACTTGTCAAGCATCTGCAAAAAGGCTGAAGGTGGGGGGGTGATAGTATGACACAACAGTGTACTGCAGCAGGGATCCTAAGGATGCTAAGAATGGCTGTATCTGCACATAGTCAGGTTCAGGAACTGTGGCAGACATAACTCTACCCCCCACAGCAACAGTGACGGCAGTGTGTGAACACCAAGGAATGTGCACATGAGTAGACCTTGCAATCATACAGAATAGAGGGACATGTGTAGGGCAGACTGAACATACACTGGCAAATGCAGATGGCCCATGCTGGTATACCCCTGCCAGAATTAGTGACTGCTGTAGTACACATGACAATAGGTGCAACAAACCATCAACACATAGGCAGATGTCCCACGGTGCTCATGTTAGGGCCACTGGTCATCATGCCCCTGGCAGATGTGACATAACTGGTACCAGCAGGCACATTTTTCAGGCTGTCATGGTGGCACAGGCACATATAGAACTTTACACCAGACAGGGCCTGAGGCTGCAGAGGCCTGCTCTCACATCTGCAAGTGGCAACTTCCGTGAACTGTCTGTTGCCATCCATGCGTATACTGAGCTCATGAATAGATGGTCTGGTGAGATGATGGCCCTCATCGACCGTGGTTTGTCCATGCTTGAACATGTGGTGGGAGTGTGGTGATTGCTGTGTGGACATAGGCCAGCAACGCCAACAGCTGGCAGTCAATGTGGACATGCTAGGACACCAAGGGGCTCCTGCAGTGGCAGTACCAGCCCTGGCACTGCAGGGGGGTGCTGTCCACATCACACCACAGCAGGACATGAGCATGTGGTCCTGGCCAGTCCCAGGAGGGACCTGCTTCCAGTGGACATCTGTCATCATCAGAGGAGAGTAGCACAACAAGGCCTGCACCTGGACATGCCCATGGAACCCCTGGCAAACACATTCCACATGTCTGTGGTCAGAGGCAGTGAACTGCACACCCTGCCAGGTATGGTCTGCAGCTGTCCATAAACACCTGTGTAGGGCAGCCACATGGCAGAACTGTGTGCATGCATACCCACACACTATACGAACACACCTAGGGCAACCCCATACCTACACACACCACATCACCACACCCAGTTCACCTCATTACACCCCTCATCCACACATATGATGTTAAATGTATGGCCCACCCTCGGCCTCTGGCAAACCAACAACACACCCTGTGCATATGATGATACCTGTGCCACATCCCTGTCATCCATACCATCAATGCAGGGACAGGATAATATGGTTCTGATGCACACGATAACTGTACTACAGTGTACCAAAATATTGCAGTGTAACATGTTGTCAGGAGTAAAGTGTAATGCATATATGTCAGGTAGTGTAGCCATCCAGCAATGATGCATTATAGCTGTTAGTAACACTGGTTGAGTGTGGTCTCAATAATGTTATCCATTTGTGTTGTAGGTGTACATGTGTCAGCACGAGGATGATCTGCAGTCATATTCCACAACAGGGTATGGCACTGTGGTGACACCATGGCTGTGACATATCTGGTGTACAGTTGAACACATCACAGGTTTGTATAACAGTTATTGCCTGTGCCACATGGACAGGTGACCTGCTGGGATGTGTATAATCTGCAACCTGATGTAGATGCATACACGCACACTCTTACTTGGCAACACTGGGACTAGACCCCTACCTAGGTATGTAGTGTGTGGCTTTCATTGCACACACCACACAGCGTTTAGGGTGAGGTATGTTCCAGGTTACATGTTACATGCAGAACATCCCCAGACATGTACAGTATGCTAATGGGGGATGTAATGGGTGTATATGGGCAATACATAGTGTGACATACCTTCATATACACATTAACAGACACATAACAGGCAGACACATGTCCAAGAGACCTGGGCCTATTGCTGTTAACTAACTTGACACCATAGTTGTTGCAGGTGTCCAGTGGCGAGCATAGGAAAGGCACATTCTGCATGTACATGCATATTGTACTGATGGACAGGGTGCCATGCCCTCTGTAGTCCACTGCAGTCAGACCATGGTTACTATCTGTGGGTAATATGCAGGGTACTACCAACATAGCAGTTGTTGCCTAGGCAAGTGTGTTTGCGTATGAGTCATGGGTTGACAGTGTTCTCTGTGTAATACAAGGGTTGCTAACTTTGTTCATCATACCTTGATGTCACATGTAGGGGTATGGATTGCCATCCCAGCCTCTCAGCTAATTCACATCTGTTATCCTTGTAAGGTGGGCATTGTGACATATAATAGTGCCCCCATATAAGAAATGTGTAAACCCGCTCCACAATGAGTCCAGTTGTTACACAATCACAGCCACCTCCACACAGGATATGAATAACAAACACAGACACACACACACACAGCTGCCATGTCTGGGATTAGAACTCCTACCTAACTAGTTTATTACATTACACCATTACGCAGTTATAGGATGTGCCATGGAAATTGCTGGAGTACTCCTTTCCCAATGGTATATTTCATAGTTACTGACATCAGCAGGCTTGCCAAAGTAGGGCATTTGAATTGTAATGAGTGTGACTAGCCTAAAAGCATTGCTCCTTACACAGACAAAGAAACATCCACAATTGTCATGTGTGGGAATAGAACCCCTACCAAAGTACTATACCACACTACAGCAGTGCACGGTTATAGGACACACCACAGAGATTATTGGGCTACTTTTTTCCCAAAGGTGTATTTCACAGTGAATGACATCAGCAGCTTTGGCAAAGTAGGGCATTTGACATGTAGTGTGTGTGACTAGCCTAAAAAGCATTGCTCCCTACAAAGAAACACACACACAAGCATCCACACTTGCCATGTGTGGGAATAGAGCCCCTACCAAAGTATCACACTACAGCATTCTGCTGTTATAGGACACACCACAGAGATTACTGGGCTGCACCTCTCCTAAAGGTGTATTTCACAGGAAATGACATCAGCAGGCTTGCCAAAGTAGGGCATGTGAATTGTAGTGAGGATGACTAGCCTAAAAAGAATTGCTTCCTTAACAGAGACACACACACACACACACACACACACACACACACACACACACACACACACACACACACACACACACACACAATTGCCATGTTTGGGATTAGAACTCCTACCTAATTAGTTTATCACACTACAGCATTACGCAGTTATAGGAAACACCATGGATATTACTGGGCTACACCTTTCCCAAAGGTGTATTTCACAGGGAATGACATCAGCAGTCTTGCCAAAGTAGGACATGTGAATTGTAGTGAGTGTGACTAGCCTAAAAAGCATTGCTCCCTACACAGACAGAGATACACACACACAAACACATGCAGTTGCCATGGCTGTGATTAGAACTCCTACCTAGCTAGTTTATCACACTACAGCATTATGCAGTTATAGGACACGCCACGAATATTACTGAGCTATATCTTTCCCAAAGGTGTATTACACAGGGAATGACATCAGCAGGCTTGCCAGAGTAGGCCATTTGAATTGTAGTGTGTTTGACTAGTCTAAAAAGCATTGTTCCTTACACAGTCAGAAGCAGATACACACAAACACACACACTTGCTATGTCTGGGACTAGAACTCCTACCTAACTAGTTTATCTCACTACACCATTATGTAGTTTTAGGATGCACCATAGAGATTACTAGGCTACTCCATTCCCAAAGGTGTATTTCACAGTTAATGACGTCAGCAGCCTTCCCAAAGTAGGCCATTTGAATTGTAGTGAGTGTGACTAGCCTAAAAAGCATTGCCCCCTACACAGACAGGGGTACACACACACACACACACACACACACACACACACACACACACACACACACACACACACACACACACACACACACACACACACACACACACACACACACACACACACACACACACACACACACACACACACACACACACACACACACAGTTGCCATGTCGGGGATTAGAACTCCTACCTAACTAGTTTATCACACTACAGCATTACACAGTTTTAGGATGTGCCACAGAGATTACAGGGCTACTCCATTCCTAAAGGTGTATTTCAAAGTGGAAGACATCAGTAGGCTTGTCATAGTAGGGCTATGGGAGGGCAGTGTGTGTGCATGGGCCATGACCCATTCATCTAGAGATTGACACACCACATGCAGGCACACACATGTTTATATTCTGCAGATACATGTATCAACTGCTAGATGACTACTGCCTTGTACAGTCAAGTTGCACAGCTAGCACTTGCACCACAGAGTCTGTAATACTGATGGATACCAGTGGCTAATTTCTACAGTGAGTGACATTTACACATCATGTGGTTGTAGCCATTTGGCTGTGTGCTGGGTGGGACAGGCCTCATGATGGAAGGCTCTTTGTCACTGTCTCTCTCTTCCACACATCTATGTATGTCTACTTTTGGCATATTATAGTGTGTTGTTCTTGGATATATGTCTGTATTCCTATCCAATGTGTGTGCAAAACATGACTGGTGCATACTGAGATGTGTATGCGCTAACATCTGCAACTGTTGTTTGCAGACATGGGCTTCATTTGTTTAAGTATATGAGCATGCCTAGTATGACCTTCCAGTATGTTGTTGTCTGACATTGCCTTCATTTCACTGTGTGTGAGCATGGCCAGTATGCCTTTCTGTATTGAATGTGTGGATCCATTCCAGGTAGTTTGTAGTCCAGTGCAGACCTTTGTTTTGTACACCTACAGGTAGCAAACTGTTTCTGCAGGGTATCTGTAGATCATTTGGAAACATGGGGTCAAACTGTGCAAGGGGTAGCGTGTACTGTAGGTGACTGTGTCTGTGCTGCTTCTGCTACATTGTACTGGTATTAGCAGAGATATTCAGGCATGTGTACTGTTATACACTGTGATGTTTTATGTCCTGAAGTACTGTCAGGTGGACATTCTTGCTCACAGTGATGTCCTGGGGAACAAGGGTGAATGCAGCTGTGTCCAGTATTGTATGCAAATGCCTACATATGCATGGAAAGTTATGCCATTCTGGAGGGGGAGCTGCAGACACTTGCTGCTGGGTTCGTGTATCCAGCTCTGCACCTTGGTACAGTGCTGGCAGAGGATCTCATACTTGTACATCCATTGACATGACAGTATGGCCTTATCTTGCTGTGGCAATACCTCACAGCTGTACAAATTCACACAGGTTACCCAGAGGTCATAAGTCAGGACATCACCCCTATTGTGATGTATGGGCAGGTTTGTAGCCGCTTATTTATGTGTTTGCTGCCAGGGATAGTATGTGCACACAGCTGTGTGTCGGACCTTGCACATTCCATGCTGCCCATGCTTCCACCCCCTCTATTATTCTATCCTCTTCCATACATTATTCATACATTCTCTGATACTTTCCCTATAGTTATCACTTCATCACAGCTGTGTTTTGGTGTTGGTCCACAGTTCATGCAGTGGGACATGGTGGACATGTTACTGTGGTTTGTCCACATGACCTTGCATATGGCTTATCTGGTGTGTGTTATGTTGTTATTTGGGTGTCCATGACATAACATGCATTGGCAGTACGTGTGAGAAACAGGTCTTTGGCAGAGGCCTGTAGGCCATTTGGTGGTGATGCAGGCCAGCTGTGGCAGGCCATTGCATTCTGTCAGTCCTACAGTCCCAGACCGCCATACAGTATATTCCCCTCAGGTGAAAGGATAGGTGTGCTAGGTGTTCATGCCAATACTTTCTATCAGTATTGATCAGGTGGTGTGGATGTGGAAGGGTTTTACTTACAGCTAGGGATACACCTGCATGGGACACCTGTACTGCATGCTGCATTCTTTCGCTATTGCCATACACAGGTGGTGGTCATATTGTACCCATTCCCAACATCAGGGATACGACCAGGGAGACACCTGTAGATGGTGTTTGGGTGAACTGGGTGCATGTGTGCTATGGACACTACTTGCATCTGACTCACAAATATGCATGGGGTATTCCAGTTATGCTGGCATGTGCAGCTACATCAGCTGTTTCTCAATACATCAGTCCTATCACCTTTGTGATCTGCATGTGTTCGGCCAGACAACACCGGTATTCGCCCAGATAATGTGATGCATACCTGTATGTACAATTCCAAGGGTGTGTCCATTTTACAGTTACACATTATATACTGTATGTTTGGGGTAATTTTCCCTGTGTACTGCTTGTATATCTAGCTCAACAGCCATGCCTTGTCCATCTTTCAGATGGTGACACATATTACCACCATACATTTACAATGGTTTACTGCTAGGATGTGTTATACTGGTGGGAATTGTCTTTGGCACTACAGTTGCGAGGACTTGGCCCTGTCATCAGCAGCAGTGGGCAATGGCCACCAGGTCAATCCTCAACATGCATACATACTGACCACTCTCACACAATATGAAACACACACACACACACACACACACACACACACATACCTGCATATTGTACAAATGCTGCAATCTATCCTGCTACCTTGGCCACCTCTGGGCATCTGTGCTCCACTGGTATTATACCTACATATACGTGTTACTACATTTCTACATAGGATTGGGGGCACACCTGACTGTTACTACATGTCTACATAGGATCAGGGGGACACACCTGCCTGTTACTACATGTCTACATAGGAATGGGGGAGGCACACCTGCCTGTTACTACATGTCTACATAGGATTTGGGGGTGCACACCTGACTGTTTCTACATTGCTACACTGGATTGGGGGGCACACCTGACACTTGTACACATTTGCTATGACTTTACTGGTATGTCAGTTACTCCATTTTATTCCTTTTTCTAACCTATCATGCTGAGTAGAGGCATATCAGTGTTTGATCGATTTACATATTAGTGTCTGACTTCCTACCCTTGAGAACTAATATCCTACTGCCTGACCTGATGTAGTCTGTCTGTGTAGGCCTGGGGGGGTTACCCATAGACATCATTCAGAGGCCTTAGCACAGCCTTTGTTTGTGTTTGTCTACACCTGTCCTGCTGGCTCAGACTGTTGTTGGGTATGTGAACCTCCCTGACTGGCATGTGTGTGTCATATGGACACACATGTGGCCCAGCACATTACTTGCAGTGGGTTTTGTCACCATGTGTAGTACTGGCTACTTTGGTGACACCAGTATTTGTTACAGATCTCCTGCTGCCACTGTAGGTGTCTACTATCTGCTGGCATCCCATTCAGCCACCCAATTCCCTTCCATGCTCACATCCATACCATAGATACAGGTAACAACACATACTACTTCATTCGACAATTGGTAAGGAGAGTGACTTACCTTGTGGGTGTGACAGTATTGAGGATGGTGCTGGAGGGCTGCCTATGTCGGATGCACATAGTACACTCCCTACACATGGTTGAGCACAGGTAGGGTCATGTTTGGCATTCCTTTTACTGTATGTGCGAGTCAGAGAGAGGTGTCATTCCCTGGGTCCTTCCTGTGTCAGTGTATGTGCTATGCGTTGCCTCTTTGCTAAGGCCAGGACCTACAGGGCATGCCTCCTTCTGCCTACTGGGGCAGGCTCAGATTGTTCATCCTCTGAGTCACTATGTGCCTGTGCAGGCCTTGGCAATGGTGGGGGCTGTGTGGCCCTGCCCCATGCTGTTCCTGCTGCAGCTGTTTCCGCAGGATCATATTGTGTAGCATGGCACATACGATGACAATTTGAGTACATGTAGCTGGTGAGCACTGCAAGGTTCCACCTGATGTATCCAGGAACTGGAACCATGACTTGAGCATCCCAAACACATGCTCTATTATAATTCTGGTCTGTGTGTGTGTCTCATTATGGTGTTCTTGTTTGGGTGTGTATGCATTTCTGATGGGTGTCATCAGCCATGGCTGCAGTGCGTAACCATCATCCCCCACTAGGTGACCGTAAGGGATGTCCCCATTGGCAAATATCTGGTACAGCTGCGTCAGATGCCAGATGTGGGAATTGTGATAGCTTCCAGGGCAGCCAGCACACACATCCATAGTTATGCCCTGGGCATTGCACATGACCTGGCAGTTGATGGAGTGGAAGCCCTTGCGGTTGATGTGGACCCTACCCTGCTTACCGGGTGGTGCTTTGATGTGTATGTGCATGCAGTCTATAGCACCCACTACCTCAGGGTATTCTGCTATTTGGTGGAAGCGATGCATATTGCTGGCCAACACCTCACGGGTGTTGGGGAAATATACATGCTCACCGGCATGTGTTGACATGGCATCCAGGAACTGGTGGAGTACCCTGGATGCTGATGCTTGTGAGATCCCCAATGATATCCTCAGTTTGCCTTTAGAAGGTAACTGTAGCTAGAATTCATAGGCCTACACATACATTGGTATCCACTGGGATGGGTTCCCCTCTTTTAGTTCTGTGTGTGAGGTGTGGACAACACAGCTCAACAGTTTGCTGTAGGAGGTCCCTGTCCACCCTATAGCGTTCCACTATCTCCAGCTCATGTAGCCCCTGGTAGGTTACCCTGGGTCTGCACACTCTTCTCCGTCTCCTCACTGTAGGTTGGTCGACAGCATTCTCATCCTCATCACCCTCAGCCTCTTCCACATGTTGTTGTAGGATAGCTATTGCAGCCCCTATCATTTTGTTGTTTTTGTTTGTTAAAATTCCCACGCTTGTATACACCGGTGGTGTAGAGTATGTGGGAAAACCATAGGGAAAGGTGTTTGCATAGTTTATAGTAGTGTCTGGGCTGGGCTGGGCTGCTGCCTGTGTAATTAGCTGATTCTGATACATTTCACCTGCCAGCTATGCTAGTTCTCCTAGATTAACTTCCTACTGCTGTTTTCCCTTTCCATTACCTTCCTGTTTAAGCCTGGGGGTGCGCCGTGCAAACATAGTGCTCAAATGTGCACAGAGCTGCTATTTCTTTGTTTACTTTTTTTTCCCTTTAAAACCCATTGCGCGGCATGCACACCCGCTTAGGCATTGTAAAGAGTGCTAGGCAGCCTCAGACACACCCCGTTGCTTAGCTCTGCTAAGCTAAGGGCAAACCAGAGCCACAGGGCTCCAATCCGCTTACAGTATGCCTGACACACTCCCCTATGATGTCAGCTAACTCCTAAGCTTGCACCAAGCTATTCCTGCTCTTACACTGCTGGGTGCTGACTAGCATGCAGGGAAGATCTGGGATTCAGTATCATTCCCCCCATTTGTATAGGTTTGCCTGCTGATGCATAGTTACAGGTCCCACACTGAGCCTCCACCCTTAGCAACCACTATTCACTGGCCATGTTGTCTTCTGCCTGCCATTGAGTATAATGGGAAAATAGTGATTTTGGTTAGAATGGCTATTTTATTTTTTTTATTTTTCGCCCGATCCCGTTTGCGCGCCGCTGGCCTACGCTTAACCAGCCAAGATCGGCTAAAAAAATGAAATTTGAGTTTGTTATTTTTGCAACTGTTTTCCATGCCATTGGCCTTATATTTGGCCATTGGCATACTTTCTACATAATATCCACCCTTTATTTGGAGCTGTCATGGCTCCATTTTGTAGTTTGCAGAAATGTACTCGGTTACTGGCCGAGTACATTGCTGCAGATTACGCTAGCCTGCACGTCTGACTTCCAGCTTCCTGGATTGCAATTTCACCTCATTTATATGGATTTCACCTGCAAATGGGGTAATTTGCATAAAGGGGTTGAGTCCATGCAAGACTAGTGCAGGAGAGCTCGTGCACCTCCCTACAGCTCATTCCTGGAACGCACGGCAGACATATTGCCTGCTGGAGCTCCTGCACTAGTCCTGCACACCGTGCAAGGCTTGCTGAATCCAGGGGTCTGTTATTCATAAAGTGTTTACCTTTGGTGCAAACCACTTACTCTGTACTTGTAACAAGGGCTGAAAAATTCAACAAATTATCTTCCAAAAGTGGAAAAAAAAACTGTTTTAAAACAACTGCCAGCAACAAGATCAGTGAAAAGCAATGCCACAATATGAACAGAAAATAATTGACTTTAACAATTAGAATAGTATATGGTGTAATTCAAAGGGAGTACAATATTTGTTTTCCTGGAAGGATATGGTAGACATACCACACTGCCTCACCTATGATGGTCTGCACCTATTCCCTCTGGGATTTGGAATATTGGCAAAAACCTTGTCCACCACCATATTGCCTTTTTTGGGTATTGCCAACCTGATAACCCTACTGACATAACTAAACCAGCCTAGGAAAATCTGAAGATGTTACTGCTCAATGCCAGGAGTCTAAAAAAAAAAAAAAAACCTCCACTCCCTGCAAGCTCGCCCCACTCTGGAGAATTTAGATGTTTATGGAATTACTGAAACATGGTTTAAAGCAATAGAGAGCACCCCGGCAGTGTAGGACTACAATGCCTTCCACACATTTAAACCAACTACTGCACAAAAACAAATACACCTCAAGTCTGGTCCATAATTATGATGGCTTGAGCTTCTCTGCATACAAATCACCTTGGTCAAAGTCTCATGCCATATCCTCGTAAGCTATAGGTTCCCTCTATGACCCAAGAAAACCATAATGTATACTTAAATGTATTGGAGCCATTCAACCTAATACCATACTCATGGGAGACTTTAACGATACCAACATCACCATTAAAATATAGGTCCAGAGACTCCTGGATTTGTAAAAGCGAACACACTGGACCAGTTAATTTGTACATTCACAAAGGGTGCAAACATCCTTGACCTCGTTCTCACAAACATGGCAGAATGATGCATCCTTCCTAGTGTAATGTTCTTGCTGGTTATGGTAGACCATAAAGCTGTCTCCTTTGAAGTAAAGATTAAACCAGGGACACAGGCTAACACTGGATCTTTTAGGAATTATTTTAGGGCAAACATCTGACTACTAAGTGCCACCCTGTCAACATTTCAAGCCCCCAAAGCCCTGGAAACACTGCTGCCTAAGCAGAATCATTCTAAAAAACCCTGTATAATTACATTAACAGTTGCAGAGAGACAGCTGTACCTACCTGAATTAAGCACAGTTTGTTTGTGTTTTTCGGCTTTTCCCGGTTAGGGGTTGCCACAGCGGAACTTCGGTCTGCTAATGATTGGTAGTTGAGTTTTACGTGCCACGTTACCAGCCCTAATGCACAACCTTCAAGAAGGTATGCCCATTCATGCATGTCTCCATGCAGAAGACGCTCTAGCTGAGAATCAAACCGGACAACGTCTTACTGTGAGGCGACAATGCTACCGCAGCACCACCACCATGGGTCTCTAGGATTAAGCACAGTATCTTTGCTATGCAACCTATTGATGTATGGATTGCACCAAAAAGTCTTGCTTTTGAGTGGATTAAGCACAGTATCTACTCAAAAACAAGACTTTTTGGTGCAATCCATACATCAATAGGTTGCATAACAAACAACAACAACAATTATAATGGCAAAAAATAGAAGGTGCAGTGCCCAGCAATGTAAAAAAAAATCCCTCATCAACCTAAACAAGCAACTCGGGGGACTAATCAAGGCTACCAAAGCCACATGTAATGTAAAATTAGTCTCCCAGGCTAAGGACAATCACAAAACCTTTTTTCAGCTATGTCCGTACCCTCAAAGACAATACACCATTGTGTATCAAATTAATTATAAATGGCATCCCCTACATGGAGCCAGAAGATATAGCAGACCTCCTGGCTGACAAACTAAGTTCCAATTTTACCCTCTCTCCCCACCAGATGCCCCTAAGGAAATGCCCACATCCATAACTCCCCCAGCTAGCACTAGAGAGCAGGTACTCAAGGTGCTTTTCAAGGCCAAGAACACTTCATTGATGGGTCCTGATAATAGCCCAGGATGCCTTCTTAATAACATGAATTGTGAACTGTTTGGACCACTAGCTACACTGTTTAACCATAGCCTCCAAATAAGCTTTGTGCCCAATGGATGGAGGACTGCAATGTTTATCCAGCTGCACAAGGGTGGGCCATTCATAGACCAAAGGAATTATCATCCCATATGCCTGACTAGCCTGATATGTAAAGCTATGTAGAGGATAATCATGGATATCCTAAATGATGACAAAGGTAAACTACAAACATTGGATCCAAATCAGATTAGGTTTTCAAGGGCAGGTCTTGCCTACTCAACCTGGTGGACTTCTTTGAGAAAATCACTAAAGCAATGGACAAGGGCAAAATAGAGCATACTACCTATCTTCGCCTGACCAAGGCATTTGCCACAACACCCCACTCTGGCATTATAGAAAAGCTCAATAAACTAGGCATACACCCCTGCATCACCCACTGGATAGCCAGCTTACATATAGGATACAAAAAGTTAGAGTAGGAGAGTCTACCTCCGCAAAAAGGATGGTTACTAGTGGGTGCCTCAGGGCTTAGTGCTGGGTCTCCTGCTGTTTGTCATCTATGTCTCCGAGGTCAAGACTAACATCAAGGGCCTCTGGCTGACTAAGTTCACAATTGATTGAAAATAGGGTGCAGTCATTGAATCCCTCTGAGAAACACATTTACTCAAGGAAGGCCTGACTCAAACTAATAACTGGTGCCAGAGTCATGGCACCAGTTATTGCTAGAAATGCTCCACCTAAGGAAAACCCAATCCACCAGAGCTACAAGCTCAAGGGACATAAACCTGACATTACCAATAAATAGGACTTGTTGGGGGGACAGATTTGTGTCCCAGAGACTCCCCCTGCTCTGGAATAAGGTCCCCATATATGTGAGGCAGAGCTCCTCATTAGTGCTCTTCAAGAGGAATCTTGATGAGTGAATGGGAAACAGGAAATTCACCCCGGGAATCACTTCTGTGGCCCTGCTAGACAGGGGCGCAGGTAACTAAACAACTTGGGAGGGAAGCGAAAGCAGAAATTTTTTGGCTTGGCTTAATTATGTCCTAGGGCCAATAGCCTAGTATCTACCTATGAACCTATGAACCTATGGTCTAAAACTCAGTGCCAAAAAGTGCATCATAGTTTCTTTTGGAATGCCAGCCACCCCAGCAAACTGCTATATTGCCAATACACCTTTAAGGGTAGACTCCATAGTCAGGGATTTGGAAATACATGTAGCTGGTGATTTGCATTTGACCTTCATGTGTCTATTGTAATGAGCAAATCGTTCTATGTTGCATGACTTATAAGCAGGGGTATGGAATTTAGATAAAAACATGTCATCATTTTATTGTACTCTGCTCTCATAGGACCAGTCATTGAGAACAATGCCCCCTTCAGTATATACCTGGCTGGGTATATGCAACAAATGGAGCATCCACAGATATTCCTCACAAAAATAATACATGGTGCGGAAAACAAGTCCCTTGCAGACCACCTCAAAGCTTTTTCCTTATATTCGATCTGCTACAGTCTACTGAGTGGTGGCCATTGCCTGGTCTACAAAAATCCTTCAATCTAGCTGTAAAGGATCTTTTGCACATCCATAAAACAAACATCATCAGGAACACCCAATCCAATAACCTAAACCTTGCCTGCAACATAAACAGGACATGCTTGAGGAACAGGTATGGGTATCAGAGGTTCTCCCTTCTCTGGAACAGGTTTCCCATCCATGTGAAGCAGAGCTCATCTCTGCACCTATTTAAGCAAAACTTGGATCAGTGGATGGTGAACCATAAATATATCCCTGGACTGGCGCTTATGTCTCTATCGGAGAGACAAAGCTTGTAAATGCTCAGCCACCTGTGGTCAAGTATATAAACCTTGACAAAACCCTTGGGAACCAATGCCTATCAAATTGTACTGAGAAGCGTGACTGGGTTTAAAAAGACCCCTTTCGTCGATAGCCTAGAATTCTACTATGATACTATGATGTAAGTAAAAGGGATGTCACAAAGGACCTAAAACCAAAGTGAACCCTAACTTAGTCTACATACATCTTTGCAACTATTACTCTAAGGATTATGGTAAGAATGACAACAAAGTCAGGTGATTTATGGGCTCAATAGCAGATGACAGAAGGTTAGGCAAATATGTTAAAAAAGCACTAAATGGCATGCAGAACTTCCTTCACAGATTTAAATCACTTCTACTAGCTTGACAGTGCTTTGGGCTCAGCCTGATTTCCCCAACATACTAGTTACAAGTAGCAGCTATCCCAAACCCTCATCGATTCCTTAAAGTTATCACTGTCCTCAGTCCATCTGTTCATCCTAGCGCAAAAAGGTGCACACTGCTTAGCTAGCCAGCAGTCACTGGTCACCGCCATGAAACACAATAGTGGTTGTCTGCCTCCCTTTATATCCAAAATTGGATTACTTATCATCCCTCTGTACTCCTTTTTGTCAACAAATGGAGCTTCTTGTCTCTTATCTCATCATCTCAGTTTAGAATCTACTGCCTCCTCTTCTCTGATCACTCTCTGGATTCCCCTGCCTCCTTTCCTTGTCAGTGATTGGAGCAACCCTCTAGTTCCCAAACCACCAGTTATTGATCCATATTCCTTGTCTATCTTCCTGCCATCCCAGCAGTAATCAATGCCTTTCACTGAACCAACACACCCTATTGATGGCCAGCTGCTACTTCCCATAAGAGGCCAGGAACTGGTCAACACTGTCATTCTCTGAACTGCCTACCATATGTATTAGTGACTGGTTGGACCTTCCTGCCTCTGGCTACATGCTGCATGGCCTCCCTCAATTAATATGTAAAACTAGATACTCCATTGTTAATGTGGTTCCTAGTGGTTCTGACTTTGCACCTCTTTCCCAGGAGCTGCAGAAGCCACTCATGTTGCCTTGCTTTAGGATATCTTTTTAAATACACCTTTTCAGGATTCTTTAAATTTCACATTCAGTTTTGATATCTACTCCAGACTTACATTGTTACAGAGTGCTGCAGGGTTGTATGTTTTTTACTGTATTATGTTTGAAACATTGTGACTGTTTTAAGTATAGTAAATAATTCAAATTTATTTAGAAAATTTAGCTCATTGCGGTAGTGGTGGGAGACCCACGGTAGTGGTCGGAGACCCATGGTAGTGGTGCTGCAGTAGCGTTGTCGCCTCACAGCAAGACGTTGTTGCATTCGATTCTCAGCTAGAGCGTCTTCTGTGTGGAGGCATGCGTGAATGGGCGTGCCTTCGTTGAAGGTTGTGCATCAGGGCTGGTAACTCGGCATGTAAAAATCCACTACCAAACATTAGCGGACCGGAGTTCCGCTGTGGAGACCACTAACCGAGATAAGCCGAAAGACACAACAGCTCATTAACATTGCACTTGGTGCAGGGTTTGTTGTGCTTTGTCAAAAACTCACAGCAGTGTTAGCTGTAGGTCTTTCTCTCTTACCATCCCTGAGTTTAATCTCCACCATATTCTGCCAGGGTATCAGAGCTGTGGGGTCATATGTTTCATTCTTCAGGAATCCTAGCCACTAATGTGTCCATTTCCTTAGAACAATGGAATACCAGCAGGATAATGGACTCCTGTCCAGATGTCTCTCTCTATTGCCCTAAAGTGGACAGTCATTCCTGAACTGCAACTTACACGGTTGTCCAAACTTTGCTGGGTAGAAGGCCCTGTACATGGTTTAGCAATTACTTTAGTTCCAGAATGGTCACCATACATATTAAAAGTTGTTACTGAAGTCCTAGGCACCTTGGATCTGGAATGCTACATGTTGTGTACTCAGCCCAATTATTTTAAATTTGTTTATAAATTATCTTATTGTAGATATACCTAATTTGCCAGCTAGTTCTTTATTCAGGTGACATGATTCGCTTCGGGGAACAGTAAACTTCAAAAGTCATTCTGGAGATCATTATAAGATGACTAAATAAGGTGCATACATAGCTTGACTTTAAAACCTAGTGATTACCTTGGCCAAGACCCACACACTGCTGAACAGTTCCCCTTATCTTGAATATACTGACTCCATCAATGGTCAAACAGATCCTCTCCAAATACATAGTTGTCTGACACAACCGTATGTCTTATTTCCATTACCACAAAGCCCCACCCACATAAAGTAGTCCTTATGCAAAGAAAAATCAGTAGCAAAGTTGCTATATTACTGAAAAGTAAAGCAAGGGCCTCTATACAAAAATCAGTCTCATTCCAGAACCTGAATAAGCTTTACCTTTAATTGTACAGGGCTCATCTTACAATGGCAAATGATTAGAAATAACACTAATTAAGGCCTTTAACTTTATCACAGCCTCACAACCTAGGGAATAACACTGCTTTTCCTTAACCAAATTTATCTTCTTGTAGCAAAACTGTTAAAATGCATGCATTTCTCTGGATCCTATCATATATCAATACAGCAAAACTGTGCATATTCAATCATTGTATGACAGCTATTGCATCTGTAGCATGTAATGTATTTGGTGCTATATCAAGTCCCCATATGGAAATTATTTATCTTCTTGCAGTTTTTTCCCTCCTTCATAATGACTCTGATTATTTAGGTAAAAGCACAGTGGCTAACTAATGGAAGAGAGCAGAGATCAAGGTGGCTGGACCAGTCAGTACTGGGAACTACTGTTCAAATGTTGCAAATCCAAAATGGGCACACTCTCTAAGTGCAGGATGTGCAGTAAGCAGGAAATAGCAGCATATAAACCTCAAATTGGCTGGAAATACTCATTAGACATTGAGCATGAACTATGGCAGGCATGTCTGTAGTATGTGTGCTTTTGAATGCAGTGTTGGGGTGTCCATGAGCCCAAGATTTTTGTTGGACTGCTGGTTAGGGAGGATGGGCTCAGGTTGTTGCAGAAGGACTATTCTGGCTCAGAATATAAATCTGAAGCCTAGAATAGTGTTGCCAGGGCCTTAACCAGTGCAATAGGTATCTCCCACACAGGTGAGCAATACAAACATCATCTTGATGACCTCAGGAGGAGGAAGCTGGATACCCTCAAACTTTGGATCAGGGAATGTTAGCAGATACCCCACAGATGTGTAAGTACCAATTCCAGTGAGTAATAGTAAGAGTTAAATCTGAATATAGTCAAGACTGGTATTCATAATGGTGTTTTTTTTCCACAGCTGCTGAGGAGAGAGTCTTGAGTGTTCAATCCCATGCCACATGGCTAGTAAGGAGGCGAGAAGCATGTGGTATGTATGCATCAGAACAGTACTGTCTAAATAGTAGTTTAATAATAATAATTTGTATAGTAATTTTGTGGCATTAAAAGTTAAGGACCACTTTGTTGGTATTTAATAGCGTTGTATCAAATTGAGCAGGTATATTCCAACTGTAAAAAAAAAAACTATGCATGCCTTAGTCTGTAGCACAAAGCAATGGTGCCATATTCTCAAATAACAATGGGCATGCATCTCTAAATTGTAAAAGGAAAGTATGCATTCAGTAGTCTGTAGGAAAAAAGAACAGTATAATATTTTAGCGTAGTCATCTGTTGTGGGTTCAAAACTACACTTCCCAAATACTGTTAGGTTTTCATTATTATTGGAATGTAACTTTATACTTCTATGCCAGTGGCACAAATGGCCTTCTGTTATCTGTAATCAGTGTAATTGGAACACATATATGTGCATTATTTACACACATCAAGGACTGATGCAGGGAGTAGAGGTGGCGAAGGTGGATGAGTTTAAATACTTGGGATCAATAGTTCAGAGTAATGGTGAGGGTGGAAGAGAGGTGAAGAATAGAGTATGGGCAGGATGGAGTGGGTGGAGAAGAGTGTCAGGAGTGATTTGTAACAGATGAGTACCAGTAAGAGTGAAAGGGAAGGTCTACAAGAGGGTAGTGAGACCAGCTATGTTATATGGGTTGGAGAAAGTGGCATTGACAAAAAGGCAGGAGTTTGAGCTGGATGTGGCAGAATTAAAGATGTTAAGATTTGCACTGGGTGTGACGAGGATGGACAAGATTAGGAATAAGTATATTAGAGGGTCAGCCCAGGTTGGAAGGTTTGGAGACAAAGCCAGAGAGGCAAAATGGTTTGGACATGTGCTGAGGATGGATGCTGAGTATATTGGGAAAAAGATGCTAAGGATGAAGCTACCAGGTAACAGGAAAAGAGGAAGGCCTAAGATAAGGTTTATGGATGTGGTGAGAGAGGACATGCAGGTGGTTGGTGTGATAGAGCAAGATGCAGAGGACAGGAAGAAATGGAAACAGGTGATCCACTGTGGTAACCCCTAACGGGAACAGCCAAAAGTAGATGATGATGATGATCAAGGACTGGTGGACAATATGTACTACAGTGTGCCTCTTTATAAACTGAGTAGTCTTAAAAGTGAGGAAGAAACTTGCTAGGAGTTTGTAGTGTTAAAAGTAAAGGTACCAGAATAGAGTCAAATAATTGTATCAATGCTTTGTATGTCACATATGAAGTTACTAATGTTCTCCCTTTTTTTTCTCTCACCCCAACCCTTTTCTCTCTCTTTTTTTTTTTTTTTTTTTTTTTGTTATTTTTATTTTTTGTTTTTCCCACAGCACAGCAGGGTAGGACTGTCCCATGGGATCTAACTGCCCCCAGTCCACAGGCTAGAGCACCACTGTCTAGCACATCTGGTGCAGAAACTGATAGCACCCTCTCTGCCTCTCCACATTACCTTGCCCCTTAGGTAGTTCGGCCCCAGAAGATAGGCCTATGATTCTCTCCAGAAGCAGTGGTAGAGGGGGAGAAGTTACCACGAGTGACGAACTGCCAGGGATGGTGGGTAGGATTGTGCACCACACTGTTGGCACATACCTACACTGGCTGGAGACATTGTTCTCCATCATTACTGTTATGTCACAAACTAGAATGGATTATTGAATTGCTGCAATTTAGTTTAACTAATAATTTTTTTGAGTTTTAATAGTGCCCTTTACCATCAACTGCAGGTTGCAGCCACGGGGGCACTGTTTGCCTCATGTATGCTAATTTACTAATGGGACTGTTTGAAATTGAATATGTTTACAGGCATACTGTAATTGCTTTAATACATTTGTAATGTATTATTTCCATTATATTGATGATTTGATTTTCGTTTGCCAAGGTGGCCAGGACCAGATCTCTGATTTTGTTAGAGATCTAGGGGAAAATAGATTTGGTCTGTCTTTTGATGAACCAAAGTGGGAGAATAATATTGTATATTTGGATGTAAAACTAAAGAGATGTGATGATGGAGAAGTTCTAACTTTCATACATAGAAAGTTTGAAGACTGTGGGCAATTTCTATATGGTATGAGCTGTCACCCCTTCCAGTTGTCATTACCATATGGTGAATTTTTACAGCTGAGAAGATTATGTAATAGTGAATTAAATTTTATGAAAGAAATTAGGTTTGCTGCTCAAATGTTTCTCTCTAGGGGGTATGACAAGTCTATTATAGAGATTGCCTTACTTCAAGTTAAGGAGGAAACTGTTAATAATGTGTCCACTAGAAACATGTCCATGAGAAAAATAGAAAAAATAGAAATTGTAATATATGTTCCCTTAAGAGAAAATTAATTTTGTTTCTTTACACTGTATTTAGTGAGAAACTGATAGAATGGGTTAAATATTATTGGATTTTTTTGTTGCAGCATTGTGATTTTTCTAACACCTTATGCCCTTTTCATTATATATCTTATAAAAGAGGCAGGAATTTAAAAGATATGTTAGTGCACAGTAATTTTCAGATACCAATAAGTATTCCCATATGATCCTTGCTACTTCAGGTACCTTCCCCTGTGGGGGCTGTTTGAGTTGTATATATGTTCATTAATGTTTTTTAAGATCAATAATGTTAGGTTTGTACCTACTGATAGATATACTTGTAATACAGAAGGAGTGATATACATACTTAAATGTCCATGTGACTTATTTTATGTAGGAGAAACCAAGATGTCATTCAGACTTAGACTGCGGGCACATGTAAGAGTTATTGAAAAAACATAATTGTGACAGTCCATTTTTTTCTGCATTGTAAGTTATATCATGCAGGTGATCCTATTGGTTTGCAAGCTGGCATTCTGGAACAAATATACTCAAAATATTGTGATGATACAGTATTTAAAAATAAGCTGCTATATGGAGTTTATTTAGTATGGCACTTTAATTCCTTGGGATATTAACACTGAATGTAACTGGAGACATCTGATTTAATTATCTATTATTTATTTATTTAATTAGATAATTATTTTATTTGTGTGTGTGTGTGTGTGTGTGTATGTGTATATATATATATATAGTTGTTCATATTTGTAAGTTTATACTCCTTGACGGCTCACAGCCAAGGCACTAGAGTTTTATGTTTTCTTCTTTAATTTGTATTAAACTTGGAACAGTTGCCTTTTTGTGGTTTCTTGTTGTTTGCATCCCTTTTTGTATGCATATTCATGGCTAGTGATCCTTCCTGCAATTTACCACAATTTTGTTTCATGAAGATGAGGGTGATTTATCCAAAGGAACAGTGGAGTTTATCCTGTTACTGATCGATATGGACAGTGGGGGGATTGAAATACCTTTTCAGCTCTGGGAAAAAAATTGAAGAGGAAAGAAATAAGAGAACTGATAACCCATTTCTCTCTGTGGGTCAACAAACTGTTTTCAGTCCCTCTCCAGAATTACAGGGTATGTTTGACAAATTAGAACATTTATTACATAAAGAACCAGCTGTGTATTTTAATACTCTGAGTTTGAAATGTTATGTAGAATTGGATATAACACCCAGGGTGTTGTGAGCTTTTAATAGCTCTACTATACCTTTTGATTTGTCTAATCAAGAAGATAAGAACTTTCAGACAAAGTTGATTGCTGCAGCTTACAGATGCTCCTTGGAATGCATCAACATACTAATGGAGAGGGATGTTCTTAAAAAATGTAAATGGAAAGAAGAAATTCATTCTTTATGTTTGAATTAACCACATATTCTAATGCATTTCATTTAGATAATGTTTTGACAGATACTACTGACAAATTAAATAATTTTGAGAGAGAATTGGTTGAAAGAAAGAAAAACAAATTGAAAAGAGATACCCATGATTATAACAATGGTAGAGCCTTCATGTGGAAAGTCAGTCAACAGAAACACAAGCCAGTTGGCCAACCAGGATGTTGAAGAAAGTCCTATGGGGTTTCCTTTGCATCTTCAGAAGGGACGGGCTTTTCTAGTGAATAGGAAGAAGATTAAATGGCTCCCCCCCCCTCTCTCTCTGACTCAGGACACTACAGCACATCAACAAAGATTTGGGAATGTACAAAATCATGGTAAGTAAACCTTTTCTATTGTTAGAAGGGGGGGGGCAATAATAAATCCAGTTATCCACCCAACACAGAGAGACCCTTTCAACCAAATTACAAATGAAACAAATGGCAGTGGCTGTTTGAATGAACATTCTTCTTGATCTACTTGTTATAACAATAATACTAATTTGATTATTAACTTGTCTGTTTTTCCTTTGAGTAATGAACAAATAGCAGTTCTTCACCTGGGATTGAAATTAGTTCCTACCACTTTTCTTCACTTATATGTTTTGAAATGTGAGATATTTTGTTTGGTAATTGTGTTGATGATGATAGTTGTGATGACAGTTTTTACTTGTGTGTCTGAAGTGAGGGTGAATCTGAAGGAAATACATACTGCTTATTTAAAACAGATAATATTAAGTATTGCAGTTCTTTATTGCCTCCTTTTAATAATGAAGGGGTCCAGCATTTTTTAGCTATGCTTAAATTTACTGTGGAATCAAAAATATAGGTAATGCATGAGTAATAAACATTTAATTTGTTATAACTTAACTAAAAATGAATGGAGAGCTTTAAAGGACTTGTGTGCCCAACATAAATTAATTGTTAAGCCTGCTGACAAGGGCAACGAGATTGTGATTATGCACTATATGCAATATTTAAAAATGTGTATGCAGCATTTAAATGATAGGAATGTATATGAAGAAGTTTCTTTAGATGTATATGCAGAGTCAATGAAACAATATGAATTATTACTGTGTAAGGGACATAGATTAGGATATTTTTCTAAGTAAGATGTAGAAAAAGATTTGCAGTTAAACGATGCAGTATGGCCACATTTTATTCTTTGTCAAAAATTCACAAAAGTCTTAATAACCCCCCAGGTCGATCAATAGTCTCAACTTGTACATATTTTTTTCAGAATATTGGGTTGTTACTTCATGAGTTTCTTCATTCCTTTGTTATTAAATTGCTGTCATATATCAGGGATACATTTGATTTTGTGTCAAAATTTAAGGATTTAACGTGGACAATGAATGTGCATTGGTTGACTTTAGATGTAAAGAGACTTTATATGAATATTAAACATGTACATGGTATTCAAGCTCTGCAATATTTTTGGGGGAAAGTCCACTTATTAGTTTTGTTATTGAATTGTTGCAATTTAGTTTAACTAATATATTTTTTTACTTTAATAATGTCTTTTTCCATCAACTGCAGGGTACAGCCATGGGGGCACTGTTTCGCATGTATGCTGATTTATTAATAGAACTGTTTGAAATTGAAGATATTTACAGGCATAATTTTTTAAATAATTTTGTAATGTATTATTTCCATTATATTGATGATTTGATTTTTGTTTGTCAAGGTGGCCAAGACCAGACTTTTGATTTTGTTAGAGATCTAGAAAAAAATAGATTTGGTCTGCCTATTGGTGAACCAAAGTAGGGGAATAATATTGTATATTTCGATGTAAAACTAAAGGGGTGTGACAGTGGAGAAGTTCTAACTTCTATTCATAGAAAGTTTGAAGATGGTGGGCAATTTTTCTACATGCTACGTGCTGTCACTCCCCCACACACTCACACACACACACACACACACACACACACACACACACACACACACACACACACACACACACACACACACACACTTGTTGTCGTCATTTTCTTATGGTACATTTTTACAGCTGATAAGATTATGTAATAGTGAATTAGATTTTATGAAAGAAATTAGGTTTACTGCTCAAATGTTTCTCTCTAGGGGGTATGACATGTCTATTATAGAGAATGCCTTACTTCAAGTTAAGGGGGAAAGTGTTAATAATGTGCCCACTGTATTGTTGTATAGTAAAACAATTGAAATAAAAGTTACTTCTGTGTCACTTGTGTTTTTTTTTGGGAGGGGATTGAATATCAGTACAGTGATAAGCTCAGTTTGTAGTTGTCATCCACGTTCTTCTTAAAGTAACACATGCTGACTGAGAAGAGTACATGTAGTACCTCGTGCCTAACTTTTAAATGCAATGATGTTGGCCTTTCCTCTTGCTTAACTGGACCATCAGGAATCTAGCAATGTAGGCCTCCTGCAAGTGTTAAGCCAAATCAAGTTATTTCAATACTACAGATCAATTTCTAGAAATCTAATATGTCATTTTAGGTCTGTTGTGTATTGCTGTACTGTCTGTGATAGTGGTAATACTGTTAGTTGTTTAGCATATATTGCACCATAGTAGCATAGACATTAATGTATGCCTGAGTTTCTTCCTTTTTTATCACAGGTGATCATGACAGTGGGATTGTGGGCCCTGTGCCACCTGATGTCAGTATTTTATCAGACACTGATGATGATGGTGGTGAAATTGAGGCAGAGTCGGGGGGGTACACAGGTTGAATTTGACACAGAGGTTGATATCCAGCCACACCCTTCTTTTCTCCGAGCATAGCTTGTATGTCTACACATACCCAGTCCACTGAACCTACAGATAGAGGACAGGTGGAGGGCAATGACATTGAGCAGGGAAGTGTGGCTACTGCGGCTTCATTGCCTGTTGAGTTTGGCCATAGCCAGAGTGTTGGCAAGGAGGCATGCAGGAGAGTCAATAGGGGTGCTTGGAGGGGGGCCTGCTGTCCCTCCTCTACCTGCTGCAGGTGTCTTTTCTCGTGTCACTCAACATATGTTTAGGGCCATCATGGAGGCACAGGCATGTTCAGAAAGGTGCTCCAGACAAATGCTCAAGGTTGTGGATGTGGCACAATCTGCCATATCAAACTGCCTCCACCATATCATTGATTTCCTAGATGGAATGAATGACACATTGGAATGAGGGGTGTCTGTGATGGACTGAGGGTTGTCTATCATGGAATGAGCAATGTCTGTGATGGAAAGTCTGCTGGAAGGGGAACGGCATCCTCATGGGCATAGGTCAGCCACAACATCTGCTGAGAGCCAATATGACCATTCCCAATCGTGCTGCCATAGTGGCAGTACTTCCACTGGTCCATTGAGTAGTGTGATTTCCACACCCAGATGTGGCAGGCCATGGGGTCGTGGTCCTGGGCATTCTTGTGAAGGGAGCATGTCCAGCAGACACTGGTCACACTCAGGTAGCAGCACTCCATTTGACCTTGGGTGTGGAAGGGCCAGTGTAACTCCTGGCAGAGCCAGTTCCTGTGGTAGGTGGTGACAATGATGAACTACCACATCAACTATGCATGGCCCACACCTGTCCAGCATACCACGACATATAACTAGCTCTGAGATTGGCTGTGTTCATGCAGACTGTCACACACCACTTTCACATGGAGGACCCCTGCAGACACACACATAGCCTGCCTGCTTCTCTTTTTCCCCCCACACACACTCGCCAACCTTTTGTGTCAGCCTAGGCCTCCTGACCCCACCCCCCACATCCTATGCAAGTGATACCTGTGCCATATACATGTTTTCTGTCATTTGGTTGAGAGATACAAAAGCTTTATGTCTGACGCACAGGGTGCATAGCTAACTTAATGCCCAGTGTATCTGCATTTGTATTGTTGAACTGATAATTGTACCTGTCAGTTATAGTTGCCTGATATGATAATACAGTGGATAGCATCATCATGACAGTACTTTCTAGTGTATTCTCTTGTAAGGGTTGTGAAGTCAGGAACTGAAATGTATATTATTACTCTGTAACCTTTATCTTTAATGTTTTCCAGTATATAGGCATGGTGCATATCATAAGACATGCTATCACAGGCAGATCTCAGGAATGTATAACAGCACTGTACTCAAACTCATCAGAAGAGTAATACAGTTTAATGCTCTGTTTTGCAGGAACCTCACCAGACACATGCAACAGCTAGACAGACCACAGGCTTTGTTATCAATATAACACAGGGCCTACTAACTCTGACATGGTGTTTGTGGGTAGATAAATGTGACTGTCATCTGTAACTATTATTCTAAGCATATTACTTTTGGTTTAAGCACTTGGGCTTCAGGCCAGTTGTTTTACATTACAAAGGTTTGTAGTCTATACTCTGGTGGGAGGAGAGGGTGGCCACTGCCCTTCTGAACTGGGAATTGCTGGTTGATTGCTTTTCATGGTAGTTGTTCTAAGTCTCTTTGTTATGGTTTAAGCACTTGGCCTCCAAACCATTATTTTACATTAGGAAGGTTTGTGGTGTAAACTCTTGCGGCAGGGGAAGATAGCGTACATTCTTCTAAGTTGGGAATTGCTGGTTGAAGGCTTATTGTGTCTGTTATTCTGAAAGAGTCTTAGTTCTGGTTTAAACACTTGTGTTCCAGACCAGTTATTTCACACTAGGAAGGTTTGTTGTCTACACTCTTATTGGAATATTCTACTGGATTTCTGCTTTATTTAAACTTTTTGCTCTTCTGTTCTGATTGTGATTTTCTGCACTTTGGATTTCTAGCACTTCTGCATTTTATATAATAGACTTGATACATGCTTGCTGAATCTAGATTGTTTGGTATCATTGGAGCACTAAAATCAGCTGTCTTACATTAAGAAGGCTCCCCTGCACCCTTGTGGCAGACCTGTGCAGCCAAGAACCCATCTGACTTGGGGACTGCTGAAATAAGGCTCAGTGTTGGCCTCTCCCTTTTTGTACTTGTTTAGAATAGTTTAACTTTGCTTGTATTTCAGTGTTGTGTTTTGGAGTGTTTGCACTCAATTTACTGTAGCTGTTCAGAGCATGCACTGCTGCCTTTTGAGCAACTCAGCTGTGTATTGTGAAACACTGACACATTCTATGTTTGAGCATTACTAGTGGACATTTCTATGTGGGCAAACACTGGCACATTTTTGTAACCCTAGCCCTCCATAGAATAGACAGATTTTATTAGTCTTACACCAAAACCTGGTCCATTTAGTCCACTCCACACTAGTTACTACAGTATATACCTTCCATAATGGACGTATAGTTCCCCACCATGTCTCAAGGCAGCCTGATTTACATGGGTATTCTGATGCAACACAGCAATTGCTTCATGTATACTGACATCCAGTTAGTGCTAAAACAGACTAATACAACATGTAAGAGGTGTATCCATGCTATGAATTTGGAATAATTTCTCTCACATAACAACAAACCAGATATCATACCTGTTGGCAACACACACAGTTCACCTGTTTCACATAAGCGCACAACACATAAACCCACAGACATGAATGTACTCACTAGAAACCTAACTAAAGATTGAAGACTTCCCAAGCACAAACGTGAAGCACACAGTGCAGACGCAACATAATCCGCTACACATAACACACACACCAGTGTCACAGCCAATGAACCTCTCAGGTAAAACACCTCAAAACCAAATGTCGTGTTCATAAGTGACTTCATAGTGCGACACATGGATGCTGCTTTCACCAGGCTGGACAAGGAGAAGGTCACAGTCAGCTGCCTGTAAGGTGCCAGGGTCCATCAGGTCATGCCTGCATGCACTCAAGTCTATCAACAACAAGTACCGTTATGAATCATAGTCCTTGTTGCAGTGAATGACTGGAGATGTACCTCACTGTACTATATGAAGGTGCTTGCCTCTCCCATAGTGGCCTTTTTAGACAATGTCAGAACAACTAAAGCCCCAATGTAAAAGAATTCACCACAAACTGAAGGTGATGCTGCTTAATGCAAGGAATGTATATCAGAAACTACACTCACTGGAAGAAAGCCTTACCTTGGAAGATCCCCATGTCTGTGCAGTTACACAGACATGGTTCAAGGCTCAGAGAGCACCCTGGCCATGCAAGGGTACAATGTCTTCCACGTGTTCACACATCAAAACAAGCATTAAAGAACCAAAGGCAGAGGTGTTTGCATCTTCATTAAAGATAAATAGACTGTAAGACTCACCAAAGAGTATGACTCTGTAGTGCTACTCCAAGTTCAACTAACTGTATGTAAAACACCTTCCATAACATTGATAGAACAGGCCCCCCACCATGAGCTACGAGGACAACTCTGCCTACTTAGACCTTATTGAGTCACTCACTAGATAGCCAAACACCTTGATCATGTGTAATTTCAACTATTTTTCCATCAATTTAGTGTCATATGTGTGCGCAAATACACTCACCCTAAGGTTCCTGGCCTTTAATACACATGCTGTGTAACAGATAGTCTGCACCACCACAAGGGGCTTGAATGTCCTAGACTTAGCACTGATCAATATAGTAGTTCTTCGCACTAACCCCTGTGTGTTGGCCCCCCAAATCAGTTAAGATCACAATTCAGTCACGTTCACATTCACAATAATACCCTACACCCCTCAAGAGCAGAACGGAAGAAACATTTATCCAAAGCAAACTATAGGCTCCTAACTGATGCCATAAAGAGTTGCAAACCCCCTGCTACCACTGTCAACCATGACTGCTATACAGAGGTGTACACAAATGGCCTGTATAAACAGATATACAAATGTACAGAGTTGGCTGAACGTGAACAGATTAAAACAAGTTCCTCATAGAAAACAAGCCACCCTAGTGGGCATCAAGCATACATAGATTATACAACAAGTGGAAGAAAGTAATGTCTAATAACAAGAGGGAACTGACTCAGCAGAGAACACCCTCCACAGCTTGAACAAGGAAATGAGCTATCTTGAAATGTCCTCTAAAGTCACGTACAAACCTAAAGTAGCATTCCTAGCTAAAGATAATCAGGAGCCATTCTTTAGCTACATCAGAAATCTAAAAGTGAAGGCCCAGCTTTGTGCCCAACTAGGAGTGGATGGTACCACTCATACCCCGAGGACATCATCCACCTGCTACCAGACAGTTTGAGGCAAACTTCACCCCCCTGTTCCCACCAGACATACCCCAAAGTATATTTGTCACCAGTCCTCTACCTAGTAAATTCCTATGAACCTAAGGTGATGTCTGCCAGGGCTACAGGCCAGTGTCTGATCCTGGCCTGGTGGAATGGTTGGATATGCAACAATCTGATATAGATGTTTACAGCAACATGGCCTGTTGAGCATATGGTGATAACAGTGTCCCGCATGCTGGTGTAAAAGGATCTCTGTAATGTCAAGTAACTTCTGTCATACACACACACACAGTTGACTGCAGTGAGAACAGAGCCCTTACATAAGGTACACAGTACTATATGCAAGTGCCATGGCACATGTCTGACTTTTATATGTCTGCAGGTCAACTAATAGTGGATGACATTAGCAGGCGATGTGGGAAACAAAAGGTTGGGAGGGCTGCATGAAGTGGATGTCTAGGCTTCTGCAAGTATGTAAAGACTAGCAAGCCATACCATTGGAGAAGTAACTGGAAGATAGCACATTAATGTTGCTGTGTAGAGACACACACTCATACCCAGTTAACTGCATTGAGAACAGAACCCCTACCTAAGTACACAGACTATAGATCTCAGTACTTTATGTAAGCACCATGGTGCAAGTCTAACTTTTACATGGCTGCAGGTGAACGTATGATAGATGACATCAGCAGGCCATGTTGGGGACAACAGGTTGTGAGGCCTGCATAGGAACACATTTTCACATGTTCATACGAGGCTATAAGCCTAACTGTAGATTATGTCCTAGTTGTGTAGAATCCTAGCTGTGTAATAACACAAGTACCCTTATTGAGCATAGTTGGATGTTTGAGTTTAGCAGAGGAAGATTGTCAGCATCACCAACTGACCCTGTCCATGAGGGAGCACACATCATTATATATATTACACTTTGTAGTGTGGTTGATATATCTGTGTAAAAATACTGAGCCCCAGGGTTGTATTGCTTAGTGTGGTGGACAACACATGTATGTGTTGTGAATATATGACATATATTGAGAATGTGCCCGAAAAACTGAGCATATATGCAGAACATTAGCTGTATTTGGACTGTTACCTCCAGAGAGAGAGGTGACAACAACGTAATAATGTTATATAATCAATTGGACTGAATCACATGTGTCAAGTAGACACATTTGTGACATCGAGAGCTATGTATGGAACATTTTTTTTTGGGGACAGGTGGCCTTTTTTTTGGAGAGAGATAGAGGAATGTTGGGGAAGGGCACAGGTATATCTGAGGAAAGTATATTGGCAAGGTGAGGAAGCAATTTCTGACATACAAGACATACACGACAAGGCATGGGTAGGTGAAGAACATAAGAGATGGATGAACACCATGGTTGGACTAAAGGCGGGGACCTTGCAAACCCATGGACATCGAGCTGGGTGACAGTAAGAACAGAGTCCGCATCCAGTGGACTGTCATCACTGTCACCTCACTGCAATGTTGGCTGCAGTGTCTGATGTCTGCTTCTCCTTATGTTATTCACTACAATGATGGAGAGCAGTGTCACCATCTGGTGTAGCCATGTGCCCACAGTGTGGCACACAGTCCTACACAGCAACCCCAATAGTTCTTCTCAGGTGATAAAATTGCCCTCTCTGCCTCTGTTCCCAGAGGGAACTTCAGACCTGCCCTCTGAGGCAGAAGCACCTGAGGGGCCTGGTAGTGCAGGGGCAACACAAGGGGTGCTACCAGTTTGCAGCTCAGATGTGCTGGGCCTTGGTGCTATAGCCAGTGTAGTGGGGGCAAACAGATCCTGTGGGCCAGGCCATAGCTTGCTGTGTTGTGGGTGGAAATAAAAAAATAAAATACAATTAAAAAAATGAAAATAAGAGTTCATAGGTTCATAGGTTCATAGGTCAGTACTAAGCTAACTGCCCTTGCGAGCCATTGTAAGCCTAGCCAATTATCCCTTACTCCAAACCCTGCACCCCTGCTGTGTAAGGGTGAGAGATTGCACAAGTTGTCTTATTTGCTTATTTAGGCTGAGGAGGGTGGTCTTCCAGTTCTGGGTTCTCACTTTTGTATTTGTAGACAGCAGCTTCTATTGCTTACTGTATAACCCAGTAATGACAACCCTGTATCTGTCCAGTACAAGATAACAGGCTGGAGTAAAAGGCTCATGGAAAAAGTCCAGCAACAGCCACACTCCCCCACACCATACCTCTCAACTTCTTAGTGCAAGAAATCTGGACAAAGCCTGACAAAGTGGGGGGGGGGGCAAAGGTCCAAAATAGGTGCCAATTTTAAATATTGCTCTTATAAACTTAGAAAGTTGATAGAATAACAAGATTTGTCTTAGCTTGCATTTTTCTGAAGAATACACAAAAATAGAAACAGCAAGCACTGTACATGGACATTGATAAAGGCTTTTGGCCAAAACCAATCTGTGGGTTAAGATTTAGGAGGTCTTGGGCCTTCCTAATATGTTTTACATGTGTCAAGAACAAGAATAAGACTTAAAGTATTGGAATCTCATTACAGTGCTGGCTATTTCATTTTTTTGCATTTTCTGATTTTTGGCCTTTGCACTTGCCGTCCGTGCGCAGCTCTGTGTTTGGTCTATTTTTCTGAAGAATGTAAAATATGAAACTCAAATACATGTCATTATTTACTAACTTCAATCTACAGATCATGCTAGGGATTTTTTAGAAAATCAGATTTTATGAGAAACAGACCAAAAATATAAAGCAAAATCTGGACAATTGAGAGCTATCACACACACACACACACACACACACACACACACACACACACACACACACACACACACACACACACTCACACACCGACCCCCATTTGACTGCAGTAAGAGGAAAACCCTTACCTAAGTACACATACTAGAGAACACAGTACTTAACTGAAGCACCACAGCTCAAGTCTAACTTGGAGTGTGTCAGACAACACTTTATAGATGATGACATCAGCAGTGTCTGTTGAGGACAAGATAACAGTGTCCCACAGGCTGCTGTAAAAGGCTCACTGTAAAGTCCACCAACAGCTCACACACACACTGACCCCCCCATTTGTCTGAGTGAAAATAAAACCCCTACCTATCTAAGTACACACACTATAGAACACAGTACTTAATGCCATGCCACAAGTCTGATTTTGTCAGGACTGTAGGTGAATATATAGTAGATGATATTGGTAATCCATGTGGGAAACAAGAGGTTGGGAGGCCTGCATGAAATGGATGTCTAGGCTTGTGCAACTCTCAAGAAATTGGAAAGTCATGCCATTGAAGACATAACTCTGGGATACACACTACTGCACTTCTGTGGACACACATACACACACACACACACACACACACACACACACACACACACACACACACACACACTTGACTGCAGTGAGAATAGAACCCCTACATATCTAAATACACACACTACAGAACACAGTACTTATTGCATATGCCACAGCACAAGTCTGATTTTAATAGCACTGCAGGCAAACATAAAATATGACATTGACAGGACATGTGGGAGACAAGCGGTTGGGAGGCCTGCATGAAATGGATGTGTAGGCTTGTGTGAAACTCTCAAAGAAAATGGCAAGCCATGCCATTGGAGAGGTTACTGTGGGATACACAGCTCTGCTCTTCTGTATAGATACACATACCCAGCTGACTGCAGTGAGAATAGAACCCCTGCATATCTAAAGACACACACTACAGAACATAGTACTTTTTGCACATGTGACAGCACAAGTCTGATTTTAATATCACTGCAGGCAATCTTATAGTAGATTATATCAACAGGCCATGTGGGAGACAAGTGGTTGGGAGGCCTGCATAGGTGCATTGCTTCATCATGTCATCTGCGGCTAGTAGCCTAATAGCAGTAGGCTGTTTGAAAAACTAGCTGTGTAATAACACAATTGCCATTACTGAGCATACTTGGCTATTTTGCTGAGCAAGCCTGTGAGCACCACCAAGTGTCACCTTCCATGAGTGAGCACACAACATTATGTATAACATTCTGTATTGTGGTTGATACATGTGTGGAAAAAGTAATGAGACCCCAGGGTTGCAGTGCTTGTTTGGGATGGTTTTGGGGGAAATGGATGTATTGTAAATATATGACATATAGTTATATTGTGCACTTACTCTGCAATATTTCCACATGTAGTTTTATGTCATACAAAGGGATTGAACTATAAACACCCAGAATAAAAATTATCTATGTTCATCTACCGAAAAGGATAAACCTCGAATGGCAAAATTTTGAATGGAATACAGCGAAACAGAAAATCAGCAACAACAAGAACATCAAAAATAAATGTATCTAATGACCATAGTTGGCCAAAAAACAGAAAGTAATGCAATGCATATGGTTAGTGAAGGGAAACCTTTTAAATTTGCCCTTTTCCCCACTGTAGTGCAATCTCAGAGTTGGTATATATAGTTAGGGGGGGTTGTGGAGGCTCAATCCCCACATAGTTTGGTTGTATTTGCGATGTTGGCCAACTGTGGCCATTCAATGCATTTATTTTCGATGTTCTTGTTGTTTGCTAATTTTTTTGTTTTGGTGTATACCATTCTAAATTTAGCCATTTGATGTTTATCCTTTTTAGTAGCCGAACACAGACCCGAATAAAATATCATATATACAATTCCATAGTCCAAATGAGCATTGGATTTGTGTGGTGGTTAACAAAGTGTACACACATCTGAGATAGGCCTGTTTCCGCACAGGGAAACAGTGCAGAAATGCAAGTTGCATTGCTAATATTTGCTACTGTACCTGGCTCCCATCTGTACTCCAGGAAGGCTTTTTGCAATGTTTAAGAGCATTAATTTAATGTATCTCTTTTCTATTTTTGGGTGTCTGCTTTCTAGGCAATCTGGTTTCCCCCTGTTTCCACAATGCTGTGCATCGTGCAAACAAAATAAGCTTAGCCAAATGTTTTTTCGGGATTTGGGGCATCACGCAAAAGGGGAATTAAAAGATGACAAAGAGTAAAAGATACTAAAACTAAGGGACACATACGCAAAATCTGTCAAAGCACAGTAAAATCTGATAGTACACATCACAAAATTTCTACATGTCAAGATTTGAACCTTCACAACAATTCAGCTTCAGAAAAAAGGGGGGACATCTTAGTCCTCTTTGCCACACAAACAGCGTTGCATCAATGAAATGAAGTCATTTTTCACACAACCAACTACATCAGAATGTACACTGCCATCAAAGTATCAGCTGTGATTTGTACATTTAATTCTCTTTACTATATTTGGACATAGTCAGTTAGTGATCACACAACCTGTCATACTTATGCTTACAAATATACAGCTCTGTGTTACCTTTCTGTGTTTCTTGATCACTCATCAGTTATCTAACATATGAAGTGTTTAAGCCATTCTATATGATTGGCCTTAACATGTGAGAGGATATTAATTGGGAATAATATGATATGCAGTTGCCAACAAATGAAGTCCAGGTTGGATGGCACAAACATGCAAATACTGCTCTTTTGGGGGTAGCATAGCTGAGTTACTGTATGGTAGGAACAAGGGTACACTTCTTTTCTGGGGGTGGGGTGGGGTACAAAGCTCAGTTACTGTTATGAAACAAACAGATCTGAAGTCTGAAACTGCAATGTGTATCATCACTTTCTAATGTCTGTATTTAATGATTTACCAGTTCAAAGGTATTGCGTTAAACTGAGGCCATGCAGGGAATTTCAGAATTCTTCAGAGGTATGGCTGTGTGAATCTTTCCTACCTGAGGCCTATGGATTACTAATATACAAATATAAGTAAAATAAGTGTCTGGTGTCACTTGTTAAGGTACTTTCTGCACAAATCCACCACTTTACTTGCTTACTATGCCAAGTTAGGAAATGCAAGGATATGCCATAATATTATTAAAGAATACACTCTAGGTTCAGGACTTATCTTTCAAATGCAGAAGCTGACACACCTTTAGTTCAGGGCTGACTCTGTCTGATGCAAGCAGTACACAGCCAATACATGGGGAGATAAAGATTGTGTGAGTTGCCTGGCATCAATTTTATTATATGTATGTGAGTAATAGAAACGTATTAGGTTCTTAGGTGGTCAGTGAATGTGCTATGCATTGTCTCTTAGCCAAAACAAGGGCATACTGAGCAAGCCTATGTCTGCCTACAGGGACAACAGCTGGGAGTTCCTCCTCTGAGTCCTCCTCTGACTGTGGCTGTGGTGACCAACATGTTGATGGTGAGATGTGTGTCCTTTCCCCTTGCTGATCCTGCTACAGCTGTTTCCACAAGATCAGATTGTGTAGCATGGCACATACTGTGAATATTTGTGTACATGTGTGTGGATTATACTGCAGGGCTCCACCAGATATATCTAGGCACTGGAACCATGACTTCAGAAGCTCAAACGCATACTCTATGATGTATCTAGTTTAAGCATGTGCCTCTTTATTGTGTTCCTCCACGTTTGTGTGTGCACGTCTGATGGGTATCATCAGCCAGGGTTCCAGGGCATAGCCAGGATTCCCCAGTAAATGTCCCTGTGGGATGTCCCCCCTAGCAAACATCTGATACAGCTGGGATGTGTGGCAGATATGGGAGTCATGATAACTGCCAGGGTTGCCAGCACACACATTCAAGATAATTCCATGGGCATTACACATGACTTGGCAGTTGATGGAGTGGTATCCCTTGTGATTAATATAGATTCTACCTTGCTTACCAGGTGGTGTCTTAAATGTGTACATGAGTACAATCTATGACATCCAGTGCTTAAGGGAAGTGTGCTACACAGTAAAACAGTTCCGTGTTGCTGGCCCTCTCATCAGAACTACAGGGGAAAAATATGTGCTCACTGGCATGTATGAGCTTAGCATCCAGAAATTGGTGAAGGATCCTGGAGGCTGAAGCCTGTGACACACCCATCATGTCCCCACTTGGTCTTTGAAAGGTACCAGTAGCTAATATTTTAAGGGCTACACATACCTTAATTTCCAGTAGGATGGGATCCCCTCAGTTGGCTCTAGCTCCGAGTTGAGGGTGGCAGAACTCACAGCATTCTCGTAATGTGTCCCTGTCCACCCTGTAGCCCTCTACAATCTCCAGCTCATGTAGCACCTGGAAGGTTACCCTGGGCCTGAACACTCTTTTTCTTCTTAGGCTAGGCCTATTGTCAGCAGCACCAGGAGCATTGGCTTCAGCCACTAGCACATGCAGATGTAGAGTGGGTGTAGCAGCCCCTAACATTGTGTCAGTTAAAATTTCCTTGTCGCTACTCTAATAGTATTGAAGGCTAAAGGAAAAACCAGGACAGTGGCTACATGAATACTTTATATATTGTTGAATAGCTCCACTGTATTGAATTGGCTGATTTAACATGCAATTCTCCTGCTTAAGCTATAACTAGCGTCTATTAAACACACCTGTTGCTTATTCATTAGTGCACTATGCACAGCTATGCGCACCTCCACACACATTCACATAAATAAGGTAAGCATACGTAAAATTGATATTTTCTCCATTCTTGTGATATTGTGCACATAAAAAGTGAAGGAAAAGTTGCACACCTTGTAGTTGAACCCAGGACCATCTATTCCAGCCCTAACACATACATGTGCTGCCACAGGAATAGTTACATAATGCAAAGAAACCTACCATTCATTCCTCTGTTTATCGTAGTTGCGCTAAGCGCCATATCACTCAAACAAGTAAAAAAAAAGTAAATCAGACAGAGACCACACATTTTAACAAACAAATAATGAGGATGAAACAGAACCTGGGAATTGTAGACTGCTTGCATGCACTTTCACCCTTCATAACCCTACATGTTTACCTCTGCAAGCATTACCTTACACCCCTCCCCCGATGTCGGCATTCGTTGTTGCCATGCATTCAACATGAGTATTGTGGAAGTGCCTACACAAAGTGTACATCCTACATTGCTCTTTTTTGACATTCAACAATTCTAATGAGTTTTGACCTCATTTAATCTTCACCATGCTGACAGACTAGAATCTACATGGTTAGCAACTGTGTAGGCAGGGAAACTCCACAGTACCCAAAGCTGTAACAGAGGAATACTGTAATTCATCAGCTACATCCTGCATATGCTTACATTACAGTATAATACTCTGTTTCATGGAGATTTGCACATTTTAGTAGCCTGCATTGCTTGCAAGTATATTCTTTATTTTGGGGTGGGGGAGTGAAGTTGAATTTATGTTATGGCACTTAAAAGAAATTATTAATATTGTCACACTGATTTCTAGAATCCATCCTGTTTAATTAGGTCAGAATATATGTGGTGTTACATGTTAAGGGCAGTTCTGTACAAATGTAAGAGCTTTTACTTGCTCTTGTTTCACTCCTTTCTATGGCTGTATTCAGAAAGGTTTGGAATACATGGCCAGCATGAATGTGGAATCTACTGAGTTGCTTTAGAGGTTGTTGAATCACTCCATCACATTGATTTGCTTCATTAGTTTAAAATTAGTTTAAAATTCAGCTACTTATGCTGTCATTTGCAAGACATGAAAGTTTCCATATTTGCCCATGAGTATGTGCTGCTGCACACTGCTATGCGGAGTTTACTGAATCTAAAACTTTTCACAGCCGTTTGCACATTACGCTGTGACGTGCACATGATACAAATTATAATGTAAGCTTTATTGAATATGACCACTTTTACAAGTCTAACAATCACACTTTAAAATACAGAACTATATTTTACAGTTCTTGCATTTCTATTGATTGACAAAGTCACCTTTACCATTAGGCACCTGAAATATGTTAAAGATCTAGGCTCAGATAACATGACTGCTGACCTCTACAAAAAAATCTCAGTGAATGCATTGCTATATATCATGCTTCCTGTTTTTTAATAGTCTTTATGACCAAATCAGTGGCATCCTTCATTTTTAAAAGCCTCTACCATTGTAATTCTTAAACTGGCAGTGATTTCTGCTTTCCTTCATAATACAGGACCATTTCATTAATCAATACGACACCTTACAGCCTTGCAAAGCAAAAATATTTAATCTGGAAAAAAATCTGGATTTTCTGTCAGATTGATGACACAGTGACAAGGCATACATTTGTACCACTGGCAACCCAAGGGTTGGTCACATAGGGGTAGGATAAAGTGGCTACAGCCAGCTCTCCTTTGCCAGTGGGAAGGCACAGGGGAACCTGATTCCTGTGCAACCTGTGGTAGACATCAGGAACCTTATAGAATGTCTCAAGTTAATAGCAGGGGGTGGTGATGACATCCTTTTGTTGTTGCACTAACTATCTTCAGCACTAGGCAAATTGTCTGGTTGATGGAAGAATGATGGATTTCAGGCTCCTTGCTCATCAATTTCCCCATAGAATCCACCCCCTGGGCCTAAACAATGAGAACCACTAAAGTCAGCTTCCCAAGGAGATGGTGGGCCCTCCCAATGAAGGGTTCATCTGGAGTACTGGGAAAAAGTCACTAGGGGGATTCAGGGATGGGAAAGAATAAAAACCAGAGGTAACATCCTAAGGTTGTGAGGGGGCTGAGTGAAAGCTAAAAAATTCTGGAGATGACTTCCAAACCTGGATCAGACTGTTTTTTTTTTTTTTTGAAGGGATACAGCCCTACTGATCAATTCTGCACTACTATCTTCACACTTTCCAGTTCAAAGTTACTGGAGTATTTGTATCTGTCAGTGCTGAACAAGCATTTGACCACATCAGTTGCTGTTTTATTACTGAATCCAGATGTAATGGAGTTGCCATTTGATTTTATTAAGTGGCTCAAAGGTGTTTGCCTTGTTTCCACTACAAAGGTGAAACACATGTATTTTCATTATCACTAAGTTATAGAACGTGGCAGGGCTTTCTTTATTTCTTTCATATTTAACTTGATTTAGGAATCCTTAGTAACATGAATTAAGTTAAGTAGTATATTGGCAATACAGTTAGCATACCTGACTCTGAGTGTTGGTTCTCCAGGTCTGTTTTCAGCTTGTAAGCTGTCTTTGCAAAGTCTGCATGCCCTCCATATACCTATATTGTTTTTTGCCTCTAACCTAGATAGATGGATAAATGTTATTTGGATGAATGAGTGAGTGTTCTCTGGATTCATTTATTAATTTGCTTATTATAACCTCACATACATCCTGCTCTGCTGGATAGAAGATAGTTCAGCCTCCTACTTAAGGCCATTAGATAGTTTCTTTGGAAGAAAGGATGCTCTAGAAGTACACATAATACTTTGTCATCCTACTTCTGAAGAAGGTATTCAGGCCTCTCTTTATTTTAAAATGGTGCCATTTCAATTTCATCTGAAACTTTATAAGACTGGAAAGCTGAACTCCATCTGGCTGAATATTAAAAAATAAGTTTTAATGTATCTCATGATTAATATCAATGTTATTTCTCATTTTACTCCACATTAGCAACATATGAACATGAAGTACCCCAATATTGGTGTCTCAGTCAAAATTTATCTGTATCCTTTTCCACTTTGCCTCCAAGATAGATATGGGCCAATCACTTTTTTTAGAATCTTCATTGCATATTTAATCCATGCCTATAACATCCCTCTTCATCTTTCCGAGTGGTTTCTTGTGAAGTATTAGATCTTTGTGTAAACATTACTGTGTTTCAATGAGATACCGTCTTGTTTAGTCTGGGGGCATGTGTGCTGCACATCTTCTGTCAACTGAGGCATATTAACTAGCTTTCGTAAATGACCTAATGTCATCTCAGACTGACTTAATGACGGCTAATCAAAGTGCAGGTCTGTCTTTAAACTGCAAGGTTGCTATGAGGCTATTTGTCTTTAAGTTCTACTACTTAAAATAGGAACATTTGATTGCCAGTCTATCATTATCTTAGATTTGTCACACATAGGTTCATAGGTTCATAGGTTCATAATTGTGTACTAGGCTAATGGCCCTGGAGCCTTTACAAGCCTAGCCCATAGAAGTGCCCTGGCATCATGCCGCCTGACATTAGTCCCCAGTGTCTCTATCAAGTAGAGCCACTGGAGTGATTCCCAGGGTGAACTTTCTATTACCCATCCACTCATCAAGATTTCTCTTGAAGAGGGTCAGCGAGCTGTTCTGCTTGACATGTATGGGAAGTCTATTCCAGAACATGCAGCTCAGTAAACAACAGGCATCCTTTAAAATAATTCCTAGAGCACAATTGATATCTATATGATTAAAAATTCTGGCATGACTCTTTTATTCCATTTCTAAACTAAAAATTAGATTTATACTGGTGCTACTACCGTCTGTGCAAAAACAGGTTATGGTCTTTTAGTGATGTACAGTGGATGTGTGTGTGTGTGTGTGTGTGTGTGTGTGTGTGTGTGTGTGTGTGTGTGTGTGTGAGTGCAAATAACTGCACACGCACACACATGCACACACAGACAGAAAGAGAGGTAGATGGAAAAATGTAATGTTGTCCACTAGTTCCGAATGTGGTAAATGAAATGTAGTATTCAAAGAAAGTGAAAAAATGCAGAATTACTGTAGAACTTGCCAAAACAGTGATGCAGTAAAAAGAAGAAAATGCAACTATTATAGGTGTGCCAGCATAACACTAACTCACTTTGCATACAGAGTGGAGTCTGCTCTTTCCTTTTATGTGCACTCCAGGCAACACACTTATGTCCTGGAATGTATTATTAGCTGGTATTATCTATCACTGAAATCTGTTGTATTCTATGTTTTGCTGTTCTTTTTTTTATTTCCTGCCCAATATATATGTATAGATACTGTTACATCATTATATGCTCACTTGTTTTCCTCCTCCCACACAGCCAACCATCAACTCATCCCAGTATCCCTATCTTACATTGGGTCTATGTACCCCTCCTAATCTTTCCCAGACTTGCTTTGCCTGGGTTTGGGCTGCTGGGGATCATTAGGATGTTTCTGGCCAACATTTTTATCCTTGCTGCTGTGGGGTTGTAATGACCTGCCCTCTTTCTCCCCTCCCCTGCATTCATCTTTTATATCTGAGGGCTACTCCCCTCTATGGACCATGCTTCCCCACAGGGAACTCCTAGGAAAATGCCAATTGTTTGGAAAGGGCACACCCATCCCTTCTTGCCTACAACTCAGATGCCTGAGTTCTTAATTGAACCCAGGCCACCTGGGCCATAGTTTGGACTTTATCCCCCTACTGGCCTAATGGTTAACCCTTTCGAGCCTGTACTGTCTTTTTTGTATATTTCCAGTTCACACACATAGCTCCTTATGGTATCCAGACCTTTTTTGGGTCTGGCTTCTTTAACTAAGTAAATTACCAGCTAAAAATAAGCAATATTAGAAAGTACAAGGAATGATTAACAAAATGACACTGAGATTGATAATGTAGAATATGCTGCAGTAGAGAAATGAATCACTATTTGTCACTTATTATTCATTTCTTTCATATTTATGTTCATATTTTCTTAACTGAGAGTCATACTTGTTATTGACAGGTATGGTGTGAAATGCCATGGTGGAAGACAGGAAAATTCATTGTTAGTGACCATTTATATAACATTATACCTGAGATATTGCTAGCTCTTTGTTAGTAGTTATGAAAATAAACAATATTATCATATGTACTTAATACTTCGAACACCAATTGACTTGCAAACTGTTGCAAGACATCTGATGATATGTCCTTAAAGAAAACTATCTTTTGATATTTGCACTGTACATTGTTCATCTTGAGAGACATATTATTATTTATAGTCTTAATCATACAATACATATTTCTGTAAATATCTCAATAAACATGCATTCAATGAAGAATTTCTTATTGTCATGGGAAAGCTTATCTCTGGTTAACAAAAATATTCTAACAATATATGTCTAGGCTGCACAGTTTTCAAGCTATGACAATTTATAAAAGTTTAGTGAAAAATATAATTTGGGTTCATATGCATAGTGAAATATCATAGTATTTATGGAAAGGCTATGAATGAAGTTACTGTTATCCTGTAAAGAATCCTTCTTACTGATGACCTTACTGTCTGGGCAATTTTAATAATTACTTTTACTGATCACAGAATAGTTTCATTTAATTATCTTATATTGTTTAAGTTTATTTTTCAGAAAATGCTCTGAAATGCAAGTTGGGTTTGATTCTCTCCTTTGAGAGAAACGGGATACGCTTAAAATGTCCCACAAGGGCAGTTAACATCATGCTTACGTATGAAAAGGAAACCCCTAATGTCATTGGAATGGGAATTGGCTTAAGGGTTAAGGTGTTTATCTCACATGCTTAAGGTACAAGGTTTGATTCTCACCTTGAGAAGCATGGCTAGGCTTAAAAAAGCCCCTTGAGGTCATTAGCTTAGTAAGCATCTGTCAGCACCACTGCACTGACCTTGCATGTTCACTTTCCAAGCACAGAGACATGCAGCTGTGCTGCCCATTGATAAACCCTGCAACATCTTTGTTGAAACATGTTTTCTTTCTTTTTATATTCTAAGTTTTGTAAAATCTTTTTGCTTGCTATGGATGGTGCACAGTTTCTGTTTTAGTTCTCACTAGAAAAGATACATGCGCTTGCATTTTTTGTTTAGAGAAGAAAAATTCACTATTTCTTTTCATTTTTCCTGGCTAGTGACCTGTGGCCTCTACCATGTCCAGCAGAGCTTCCCAGTGGCACATGCTTATATGTCTTTTCATAACACCCTGCCTTTCACTAGAACACAGGGCTATCAGTAATCAGCAGAGATCTGTACTATGACTGCTGGATTTAGATGTTTGGCTAAACAAATGCATGCTGGATCATTCTTTGCAATGATAACCTCTTCATGTGAGGCTATTTGACATTATATAGATAACCAAGTGATATTGAAAGTCTAAGTCACGTAAGATTAATGGTTTCCCATGGCATGCTGTAATTGTCTAACATGCAGGGAACAGAAATAATAGGGCAGCATCTAGCCCTACAGTCATCCTGTAACTTCTAAGGCAGGTTATTAAAAGTATATTTAAAACAGAATCAACATAATATCAAAGCCAGGTGATGACATTTTGTGGCCTTTGAAATCTTATTTCCAGAACGTGCAGCAGTGCATGTTCAACTGCATGTGGGAAAGCACCTCTCCCAGCTGTTCTCAGAAATCTCCTGTACTTGTGATTTATGGAGGAAATAGCACGCTAATGAAAAGGAGAGCGTCTTAAATAAACTGGCAATTAGACATGAAACAAGGAAATTGCTGCATTCTATTGCCCTTATCTACATACAAGTCTGAGCCATCCCCTCTGCTGCACAGAGATTAAGAACTGTCAGCTGAAATGCTATCCATAACATATGTCCATAGAACACAATAATCAGAAAAACTGGTATTGAGTGGTTCTGCATTTTATATTACTTTCTTTCACATTTCATCACTTCATTATAGTAATCTTTCACTGTAGTACTATTTCCCTGCTTTCGTTCTCATTATCATGTTTGTTCGTTGTTCCTGTGCTCTGGAAATGCTGAACTATGATTCTTTTAATGTCAGCAACTCTTCCAATAGCAGTCAGCACAGCCCTAATGACTGTGATTACTTGTTCTAATTTGTTAATTGTGTAATCTCACTAGGCAAGAATCTCACTGGCACCCAAGCAGCAGACTCTCAATAAGTGATTGTTAAGAGCCATGGCATCAGAAAATGGAGACTGAGGGATCCAGATCTGGGACTACAGCATAAACTATCAGGAAGCTAACTTCCTCTCTCTCTCTCTATATATATATATATATATATATATATATATATATATATATATAAGCTCCCATATAGCTCCCTTTTGAAATGTCGGTACTTGTAACCCCGAAGGCTGACAGACCAAATAAAAAAAATCACAAAATCACGAGAAATCTTGAACATTGCTCTTCTCCTTTAAAGTTCTTTTTTCACATGAGGGCAAGCCCTGTACCCTGGAATGTGCGGAGAAAGGCCATGACTCCCCAACTTATATATACCAACTCCGAGATACCATACCTTGAAGAAAAGGGAATATCCTATAAAATGGCCATTTTGGACTTGATATATTTAAGTCCAATTTTTTTTCATTCAGTCTCTGTGATTAGGGTCCTGACATTTCACATGGTTAACATATATGTATGTGTGTGTCTATGTGTATTTGTGTGTGTGTGTGTGTGTGTGTGTGTGTGTGTGTGTGTGTGTGTGTGTGTGTGTGTGTGCTTTTGTATTTTTTCAGAGAGATAAATGGAAAGTCTTCAGTGAAACATTTTTACAGCTGTGGAGCACAAGAAATAAATAACATGTCAGCAATTAAATAGAGTGCTGGTGTAAAATAATTGCATGCACAGCTTCATATTGTGGCAAAACATCAGTATAATATAAATATTGCTGCAATAACATAGAATTTAAAAACTACACATCAACATAAAGACACAGCAAAAAAAGTCAGGTAAAGCTATTTGGCTTTCTTCTACATTTTGACCTGTGCAGATTGGTGCAGTTTGTAAATCTGCATTGATTAATGATGTGATGAGACTTTTATACAATCTGTAACTTAAGGAACTCATTTCTGACTTTTTCTTGGTGAAGAATCCTTGCATTTTTTCATCTGGGCAATATGTTTAGATGCGTAGAAACCAAAGGGAGAATTATGTTCTATTATTGGCCTAATTAATGGGGAAGTGAAACCTAGGCCCTATGTAAAAATGGGAAAAAAGTGGGTTGGATGATAAAGACGGGGGCGATAACTTCCTTAGTTTTGGAGAATATGCTATTGGTGATTGATTGGGTTAGGCAGAAAGATTTGACAATAGTTAATACAAGGTAGTGAAAAGACAGTTCATTGCCCCAAAACTTACTAGATATCTGATAATGGTATCTACTTTGGGGGATATCATTTATATGGTAGGTTACAGTGATGTTCCTCTTTCCCAAACAGAGCAACATTGAATTCTTTGTGTTGTGCTTGAGTCGATTGTCATGACATCAGGTATTAATATGAAATAGGTCCTCTTGCAGAACATGGGTATCATTTATAGCACTGTCATGCAGCCATCTGCAGCTTGTATTGGCTATAGATCATAGATACTGGTTTGGACATTGGACAAGTATAGTACAAAGAGGAGAGGCGAGGACCAATATGCAGCCCTGTAGGACACCATTATTGATGTCTTTTAGTGGAAAGTGTGCACCCAATCTTCATGGTGCAGGTTGTGCCCATGAGTCAGTTTGCTATCCAGAAGGTAACATAGGGGTATGATATTTATGCAGGTGAGTTTAACTCAGTTATCCAGTGACATGAGGAGAGGAACTTAATTTAAAATGCATTGTCTGTATTCCTTCTTTTCTTAGATCAGACTGTAAAATATTTTAAATTAGAGTTAATCTTTGGAAAATCTACTGAGAAAATGTATTTTGAAATTGTCTTATTTGATAACAGTAAAAGGAGAATTATATTTGTTCATTTGTGTAATTTAAAAAATATGTTTAAAGTCTGCAACTTTATTCTGTTGGAATATAAGGGAAATAACTAATTGTTTTCCTGTAATTTTAGAGTCACCATAAAGTGAAGCAATTAGGAAACTCTCTTGAATTTAAGGTTGATTTTACTGTATGTGCAAAAAAATGTTGCAATTTCCACTGGTTCCTAGGGAAAAAAGCTAAAATATTTATGATGAGCTGAATATACTAAATGTCAATCCTGCTAAAGACATCATTGTGTCCACATCTGTGTAAGTTGCCAAAATACAAAAATGAAGAAGACATTCCAGTCCCCACACCCTAGTTTTATTACTTTATTATTATAAAGGTGGGGGCTTAGTGGTAATGGACTGTAATGATCATGTGTTGTATTCAGATACTTATGAAGAGGTCTCTATGAATCAGTTGCATATAGCATATAATAAAATAGACCTCATGTTGGAGGAGATGTTATTAAAGGTGAGATCTCTATGGAAGTACTAAAATCTGTAAAAGTGCCATACCCTAAGACCCCCACCATTTTTGGTATCACTAAGCTTCATAAGGGAATCATTAATCTGTCACTACAGTCGATTGAAGATACCAAAGCTTCAAAAACATATTATTTCACTAAATACATTGACTTCCATACACAAGATATATTTAAGAGTAGCCAATGTATAATGAAGGACTCTTGGCATTTTTTAACAAAAATAGCTGGAATGGAATTTAATCAGGATTATATTTTTGTTACATTGGATGTTCAGGATTTATATTCTGTTATCCCTCATGAGTTAGGTGTAGATTGGTTCTATGACTACCTTTGTTGTTGCAAAGGTCAATAGTGAAAAAGCTTTAGTATTAAGGTGCTTCATGGAAATGGTCCTTGAGAACAATTTCTTTGTTTTTGAACATCAGTTGTTTAGATAAAGAACAGGGTGGCTATCGGAGCTATTTGTGCCCCGAAGTTCGCTAATGCTGTTCTTGCCTATTGGGAAATTAACTTTGTTTTAAACTCAGTTTTTAAGGAGTGTTGGGCCTTCTATGGTAGATACCTAGATGACTTAATTTTTGTATGGAAGGATAGTATAGATAAAATAAATGAGTTTGTGGAGTACCTTAACAAGACTACTGATTTTCTTAGATTTACGTTTGAGATACAAGGTAATGTGGTTAATCATTTAGATGTGAATATTAAGAAGAAATCTGAGATGGCAAGACATGAGTATACTATTTACAGGAAGCCTTCATACTCTAATACTCTGTTACATTTTACAAGTATGCATCCTATGCATCAGAAATAATCTCTTGTTAAAGGCCAATGTATGCGTTTGGCTAGGATGGTATCAGAAGATATGGAATTTGGTAAGGAGTGTGAAGTACTTAGATCAATGCTTAGAGTAAGGGGTTATCCTGAAGACTTCCTAGCCACAATTTTTGGAGGTAAATAGGAAAAGAAATACAGGGCACTTTATCCCGATATGAAAGGGAGGTACCATATTGAAAGATATTGGGGAAAATTAAGGTGTTAAACACAAGAGTTTTGAAAGAGAATTTACCTTGACGTACAGTAGTAATTTTTTTTGAGTTGGGGATGGGTGTATTATTAAGAAAAACTGGAAGGTTTTCTGTGTGGATGAGCACTATAAGGAAATTGTGGGAGAAAAACCTGTCATTGTCTATAAGAAAGATTTGTGTTTTAAGAACTTGTTGGAAAATGTTAGTACTAAGTCTGTAGGAGGGAAAATGGTCAAATGTGGCCAATGTTCCCAATGTTCTTATATTGCAGAAGGGAAAGAGTTTTTTGTAGAAGGATTTGGTAAGATTAAGTTATGTGGTAAGTTTCAGTGTGGGAGTAAAGGAGTGGTGTATTTGGCTCTCTGTAAATGGAGTCGATGTTACGGCATTGAAATGCCATAACAGCGAATACAAAAAGACAAACAAATATTCAGCAAAATCCATTTCCGCAATTTGCTGAAAACTTGTTGGGCAAACAAATACTTGCCCTGCAACACAATAAAACTAATTTGACCTAAATCAAACCCACCCATGTGGGGGACTTCACCCCCCCACATTCCCTGATGTAGGGGGCTGTGCCCACCAGACCCCCCTAACTAAATATACCAACTCTGAGATTGCACTACAGTGGAGAAAAGGGCACAATTGTGTAGCTGACCAACTACATCTTTGCCCTGTAAGAATTCAACGAATAGCGGAAATGGATTTTGCTGAATACATGTTGGTCTTTTCATATTCGCTGTTATGGCGTTTCAACGCCGTAATATAGACTCTGTAAATTATGTAGTGCATTCGATACTGGAAAAACTAAGTCAAGTTTTAGAAAGAGAATTTACCAGCACACTTATCATATCAGGAAGAAAAATTATAATAATGCCCAATATTTTATTGAGTTGAATCCTTCACTTGAATTTAAGTTTGTAGTTATAGACCAGGTGGATTTGGGACAGAGGGGAGGCCCAAGTGATGATTTTTTTTAATTTTTAGAATTAAAATGGCAACTAAAAACTAATGCCATGGCTACCCCTGGTCTGAATGATGCAATGTCTTTAAGTAATGTATTGCAATTAAAGGGTGCTTATTTTATGTGATGTTAAAGTTTTATATATGTTGTAGCATAAAAAGTTTTTTTAAATCTATTTTTCTAGACATGTTTCATGTTTAATTATCTTCTTCATATTTTTTATTGTTATTCAAGTATGTTTTTGATAAAAAACAATTTTTAATTTGTTTATGTTTTCTAGGGAACATTAATTAAGGGGTGGTATTATAAATTGATGCGATTATATATGCTGTATTCTGTGGCTCATTATTTATTCTGATGAAGTCCTTGAAACTTGTGGATGAAAGTGCTTTATAATAAAAATTGTGTGTGGGGACTGGACTGTCTTCTTCATTTCTTCATTTTGGTTTCTTAGTCTGTGCTTTGTGTGTTCTTGATCTGTGTAAGTTGCAGTTCTGTAATCTGAACAAAATTCACAGCATTCTTTCCTTGGTAGTAGAGATAATGACAAAAATGAAACATACGCTCCACAACCAAGCAGATATGAAGCAAATTGCTTAATAACAACCACATTTAGCACTTTTGTCCATTAAGAAAAACTGGACTTCATCAAAAGTTCATTAATAGCCACAAACTTGTAAAAGCTCCCCAAAAAGTCACATGACACATTACATGCTCACATAAAATCCCCAAAACATCACAGATAATAAAATACATGGACTATTACAAATACTGTACATACACATATAAAATGTTTATTATGTTTTATTTCATTTTTGTCAGAAGCAGTACTTTAAGGAAACATTTGATTTGCCTTTTCAGTAATGATTGCTGAGATTCTGGATTTCATGTTGTAAAAAAACCTCCTTGTTCTTCTCTATTTTCATTTTTGTTTGGTCGATGCAGATCCTGTGATTCAGACACATGGAGATATGTTCTCCAAGTTGTATAAACTTACTTTACATTTGTATATTTTTCTGTTTCTTGGAAATATTTGACCCTGTATGTTTATTCAGCATAACAAACATTCAATTACATTTAATAGAGTATCCATGAACAAGAGTGAGAGGTTTTAATGTTAGTATTCAAATTATTGATCTCAACAGCCATCGGATTTATATTTCATTATACTTAATTAAGATGTTTAATAAATTAGTACCATTATTATAAAAAAAAATTATAAATATGGTATCCCTTAGATACAATTTTAGAGTATGCATAATGGTTTAAATACAAATTGTAATATTTTTGTTTATCAATACCTATGATTTGGAGTGAATTTTACATATATTGTAAGGAAATCTTACAGAACTGTTAAGGATATTTTGCATTCATTTAGCTCTAGATAAGTGAAGGTATTCAATTATGTGTTTCATTAATTAGCCTATATAACCTGTCAACATTATCTGTGAGTCAGACATCCAAGTATTTTGCCCACAGTTTTGAAAATTTCCTTTTTCACTTCCTATAATGATTCATAATTAATTGCTTTAGTCTTATTTTTCTGTATATTTACTTTACTTTATATCCTAGAAAATTACCATACCGTATTTTATTGAAATAGGGTTAGTGATAGCATCGCATCATATGCAAATAATGATAGTTTTATTTGTCTTCTATTGTACGAATCCATTCAGTTGTGACCGCTAAATAAGTATAGTCAGATACTCTAGATGAACATCATCTTTTTAATTTAAACAGGAATGAAGAAAAAGGGAAACAGGAACCATCCTGGCCTTCATGTCTCCCTTAATAAAATGTGTCTGAAAAATTAGTCAATGCATTTACTTTAGCAGATGAGACTGTAGCTGTATAATTATATAGTTCTTAGCAATTCTGTAAATTCCTGGCAGATTTTATTAATTCCATGTGAATAAATGGATATGTCCATAGCACTTCATAAGATGATTTTTCATCATCAAGACTCGATAACACAAAAGGGTCTGTTGGTCTTATCCTTTATCCGGAGTATTATTTTCAGAATTTTATTAAATGTTCGTTGTTTCCCTGGAAACTCACACTGGTCCAAATGCATCAGATTGAGAAGTAACTTTTTTAAATTGAGTTGCTAAGTTTGACATAAATGTCTTACACTCATAAATTAGTACTATTATGGGTTTTAGAGTAATGCCAGAATTAGGAATCATTCATTCTAATATTCATTTGTTGCCAGTGCCTAAAAATCTGTCCTCTCCTGAGTACTCCATTCATCATTACTTCCCATTTGTCTAACCCTTTGTCTCCTCCCACGCTGCACATTTTAATTGGTCACCCATCTTTCCCTGAGGGCTTACTATTTTTGATACTAGCACAGCCATTTTCCTTTCCAACTTCATTGTGTCATTAATGATTGGGTGTGCTCCTTATCAAGTGTTGATAATGTAATTATTTCAAGTATCTCAAGATATACACTTTTCCTTATTCTTAAAATTCTGGAGTCTATATATGTATATAATGTTGCTTGAATATTTCTAATATATGTTAGGATATCTAAATCAAATGATCACCCTCAGTTTGAGGTATTCCTATACCTACTGTTGTTCTATCTAAGGGCTAGCTCCTAACTCTATTTTGAACATTTTAAATCTGATCTTATTGTCTTACTCTTCATTTAGTTCTGCTTTTACTTTGTCCAGTTCCTGTTCCATTAACCCTTGTATGTCCATCTGCTGTCTTTTTTGATTGAATGAGGCAAATTCTTTATTTTAAATTACAAAACAAATTCTCACTTTCTCTTATTTGCATAATATAGTGCTGTACTGTTTGTTTTATTGACTGCATAACCTTCTCTCATTCCTTTTGCTGTACCTTGCATAATCCATTACATGCCTACGAATGTCAGTACCCAATTTTCTAACAGAATCACGGGGAAATACAAGTTGTTCATATAAAGTGAGGTCATATAATTTACAAAAATTAGCATAACTAGAGTATTGGTCTGATACTGTGATGGTGCATATGTTATATTTTTGACTTTATATAAATAATTCTGATACATAAGGACATTGTTATCAGTTCTGGAGTGATTGTACTTTTTCAATTGAAGACATCATCTACCACCACTAATTTAATTACAATTTCTTAAAATAGAAATCGTAAATTTGTTTTCATGTCTACATTTGGAATGCCATCTACTTTGTCCAGTGAAACTCTGTTAGAAGGGGTAACTATAACCCGTTCTTCAAAATACTGAATTCAGCAGGAAAGTCATATGAATTTAATTCCACCTGATATTACTACCACTTAACAGCTTGTTATGTTTACTCCAGGAAAATTCACTACTTTTGAGAGGAATGTTTTGTCTTTTTTATCAGGAAGCATATCAAAATCTAAGTAGACATATATATAGTTTAACTTATTATATTAATAAAAAATGAGGTTTGATTTAATTTCTATTGGTTTTCCTCATTAATTGGGGATATCATTTAGAACAACATTTTTCTTGCAAGCCTTCACAGTCAAATCTTTTCATCAAAAAGGAATTGCAGGAGGGTAACTCTTTTATACAGGAATTACCCTTGTACATGAAACAATTCCAGTTAAAAGGACGTCTGCTCAGGACAACTACAGTGTCAAATTAATTTATGGAAATCTGTGATACAACAGCATAGATTGCCAATAACAGATGTGATGATGTCATTAAATGATACAGGTGGGAGGCACAAATAAGAGAATCAGCAGAAGTTCTGTTATCTCAAACATAGTTAGTTGCTTAACAACATGGACAATTTAGAAACCAGAGCAAGAAGAGATATTAGAATTTTTGGGTACCAGAGAAACCTGGAAAGAGATAATAAGATGCATGTCCTCACACAATGAACACAAAACCAGTAGCTCTGCTATGAAGTCTATTATTAGGTAAGGATAGAGCCAATAGGTCATTAGGAGATATGTAAACAAAACCAAACTCTCCTAACTGTTAACATTTCTTATGGTCTTATTAAAACAAGAAAATTATTGCTAGATTTGACAATGATTATTCTAATAATGTTTAATTTGATATTTTAAGTCTATAGTAATAGACATGCAGTTTATTAATACATTAGATAGAGAAATCTGTTTTGTAAATATATTACTTCAGGTTTTGAAGACTTACTTGATTATTCAGTTTTCTCAATTAATTCATGTGCATTCATGTTTCTTATCTTAACAGAGTTTTCATTAAAAGTTTAGAATAATAAAAGTATTTACTAGTGCAGGCTGCATTTTTATTTTCTTTCACTGAGGCTGTCAAGTTTTAAAAATAGCGACTTTATCTTTCCACAACCTTTCCCTTCCAAAACTGCATGGGTTTCCATGGTAACATGTCAAGATGCTATTAGTCTTTCTAGATGTGTAGTTTAATAAAAAGGAAAATGATTTGCTCAGTTGAGGATGGAAGGTAATGAGTAATGTATGAAATTAGTTTTCCGGTTTAAAGCTGATTGCATGCAGCAAGACATGTTTGAATTTGGAGTATGGGCAACATAAAATGAAAAAGTCCCATTTGCAGTTCTGAATGTATAGAAATGGAACTGATGTTATCATTAGTTATTACATTGCTGTGGGCTATTTGTGTAATTTGGTAAGGAGTATGCATATTATATGGCATCCTGTGGTAGGCCGTGATTGCATATGGCTGACTACACTAGTTTATTCTGTCATATGATATGGTGAACTGACAGTATAGTAATGCACAATGAGTGATCAGAGAGTATTTGCATTGACTAGAGGTTGTAACTGAGCTTGTTATGGGAAAAAGAGAGAATAATGGGGCAGATCAGTTTAGTTATGCTATTTCACTCAAATGTTTGAACCAGTGTATGCATGGCTGCCATGATAACTCAGAATGATTGACTTTTGAATATCTTTGAACTGAACTGCTATAACCTTTGTTGTAAATTACTAGGTTGCATCATTGTGCAGAGAATTAGATGAAAAATATATGACACATGGTGAGACATCCAAGTTGCGTCATTTTTATCCTTGTCTGTCATATTTAAAAGACATCAAATGTTTGACTTCCTATGACTAACTTGATAATACAGAGAGCCTGGCTAGCAAATATAATGTGTGTGAAATTTGTGGAATGCATGGCCATGTAATTAGTTGATCTCTGCAAGTGGAGTGGGAGTTGATGGCATAGTCTTTACTGATTTAGGTGTTACTATTGTTTTGTGATAAAAGGTTTACAGGTGTAGCAAGTGGTTGTATTATTATGAATTGCAGCTTTCATAAATTGTCTTGCCAAAAAAGATGTTTATATGATATTTAGATAATGTTTTTGCAATTATCTCTTTTGATGATTACAAGTGTAGAAACTTCAGTACAGTTTAAATATATACATAGCAGTCTACCTGAGAAGACCGAAAAGTCAAAATTTCAAATCCCAGAAGACCGAGACAAAATTACCCAAATGTCACACGAACAACTACCTGGAACACTAACGAACAATTTCTGCATATATCTAGTGGGTATATTTAATTAATAAATTATTTAAATTAAAAAGGGAAAATTACGTAAGGTACATTTTTATAATAATAGAATATTCATTAATACTTATGCCACTGTAACTCTTTCCTAGCGTTCATTCTTCTTTCTATTAATTTCAATTTCTTCCCACTTAAAGGAATTCCTGTTTGTTTGCCTTCAAGTGTTTCAGTATACTCAAGATGTAACTATTCATTTTGCATGTTATAGTACTAATTTGCTGCAGTTATTACTAGTTGACTGATTTTGTAATGCTTGTTTATTTTTCTTATCTATAATATGCACTTATTATTTGTTAACTATTTTGAGATGTTTGTCTTTCTTATGCATTTCTCCCGAGATGAACCTGAAAAGGGAACATTTGGATGAGTGGCCTACTCATGTCAACAAATCTAAAATAAAATAAAATAAAATACATACCGGTCTTGATATTGTCACTAAATGTCTTGAGAGAGCTTGGTGTCACATTGTACATCAAAAACTTAGCAAACAGTATAACTGCAGTTACCCCCAAATGCACCATTTATAATTAAATGTAAATAATATGAATTGAGATTATGTTTTCATATCTGCAAGCATAGAAGTAGACTGAAGGAAGTGATCATATATATAGCATGACAAGCAAAGATGCAGTGTTAAAATATGCTGAGATAACTGTTTCATTCAATGTGGACATTTATTTCCATCTAGTATGCAGCAGACATGCTCATGGTGCCAGGGAGAAACACTGGGCCCATAGCTTCTATGGGTGTGGAATTGTTGCTGTGATGGTGTAGGCATATTATGAAGAAATGCTTTCTGGCACAGAGTGTTCATCTGGGATGGAATTTCCTGAAAGAATGCTGGATGGTTAGGGTCATTTGTGTCTTTATTCATAACTACCTCTTATCTGTTCATCTGTAGTATTACTGCTTTATTCTGAATTTTACATCTTCAGATTCTATATCAGTGTTTCATATTTAATGGCATAAATAAACAAGATATGGTATATGGTATACTTGTTAACAGCTTTAAGTAGGAAAATCATAGAATAGTTAATCCATGTTCCTTTCTACATACAAAATATTTTCTGTCGTAGATTTGAATGTTTTGTACACCCAATGATCATAAATATTTGCAAGACATTTGATAAGACTAAGCAATAATAATATTAGTGTCAAGATTTGTAAAACATCACATGATAGAGTAGTAATCCAGAATCCAGAACTTATCGAAACAGTCCTGTCTGGGCTTGTGGATTACTGTGGAGTTGCTTGGTAAGAAATCTTTTATTTGAATTTGGATTTTATTTCTTACTACTGTTTTTCACTGTCTAGAGGAAGGAAGGGATAACTTGTAGACAAGAAGATTTACTTTGATTTATATTTTGCTGTTTTATGTTTAATTTTCACTGTTTGTTGTTAGAAAGGGATACGTTTCAGACAGGTAAACTCCAGGCATCCTAAAGGGCATAGTCAGTTATAAAGTCACATGGACAGTAGAGAGGACATTCCAGAACTTATCTAAACAATCCTGCCTTGGTCTGTGATTTATTGATCTCTATTGATAAAAAGAGGTATGAGCAATAGTGAGTGATACAAAGAAATGTCAGCTTTTGTCTGACTTTCAGAACTTGTATGGTTAGAGCAACAGCTTTACTGTGCTTTAATATTTAGTTGCATATTGTTTGCATGATTTTCTCTTTACGTTCTCTTTGAATTCTATAGTAACTAATTCTGATTATTCTTTTCTTTTATAATTTTGTATTCATTTGTAGCTGAATACGGATTCCTTAAATGAACATGCCATTAATGATTTGCTAAAGCACAAATATCTTGTACAGTGTAATAAATGGTAGTATGTGTGTTTAAAAGTAAGACCTGATAACACCGATGATCTATGTTTCTCATGTCAAAAACTGGCTGATTTGCTGACCATTATTGGTAGTAAATCTAGACTTAATGATGATAATTACACTTGTGCAATTGGCACAGTTTGGAGAACTGTTGTTACATATATTAATGACTGGACTAGAGAGATAGATAATGTTTGACAAAGAGCAAATAGAACACATTTAGGAAAGGATGTATCTATTGTCCATAGATCACTCAACCCCTATGAAACAAGACGATGCTCCTGAGAACTTTGGAATTCTATGTACAAGTATTCAGCAATCTGAGGATTCAGAGTGTTAAGAAGGAGATGAAAAAAGAAAGAAATGAAGAATTTCACAATCATTAACAAGCAGAAAAAGAAACTGATAAATGTCTATAAAGTAAAGAGAATATGTATTAAGAAGGACACTGGTTTGTTAAGTTACATACAGATTACAGGGAATGATAACATTTGTCTATCAGAAAACCTCCAGTCTACAGAAAAAGGCAGCATTTTTCCAAAAGAGTAGGTAGAAAAGAGGCAAGGGAAGGGTGAAAGGGAAGAAATTAAAATTGAATGTGGAAGGATTGAAGAACATTACTGTAAGAAAAAAAATATGAGAAAGACAGACGTTAACAACATGGCTCAAGCTGTGGATGTAAAAAGTCAGCTGGATGAGACCTGTATGCCTGCAAACATAATATGCAATGAAAACAGTTGGAATAATAAGACTAATGGTGATGACGATTATTCCTTTGTAACAATTGATATTACTGAATAAGAATTTCAAGATTCTTCAGATCTGGTCAGAAAAGATATTCTTGTAACTGGAGATTCAATTATTAGAGGAACTGATACTTATATTTGCAGATAAGTTAACGAACATCAAACAGTGTTATGCTTGCCAGAAGCAAAAATAGAGGCTGCGAGACAAGCCTTAGAATGCCAGAAAACAATGTTTACAGATCTGCTTTTATTCGTGTTGGTACAAATGATCTCATCCACAAGGACTTTTTGACTGTCTAACCCTCTTAGATAGTATAGCTTGTTCTTGTGTTAGGATGTATTTTTCACAAATCACATATACAAAGGAGGGTCAGGTCCAATTAATGAATTTTTTTTTGGGTAAATACCTACATTAAAAAAATGTCCTGTTTTAAAATATGGAAATGTGTAGCGCATGTGAGCCTAACTGGGCACACATGTTCAGACAGGATGGTGTGCATTTCTCAAAATCGGAGGAGAATTTTTGCAGCAGATATTTCACAAATTTTGACAAACATAAGGCAGGATTTTTGCCAGGTCAAAAATATAAAAGTTCACAGATAGCAACATTCAATGGATTTCTGATGGTTGTTAGTATGCTGAGCATTAATAATAAAGTTTTTTTATTGGAAAGTTTGCTGCAGTCCCACAAGACTGATGCTGTTATTGTTTGCGAAACATGGTTAAAGAACAATGACTGGAAACCAGTTCTGTCAAGATATACATTTTTTATTGTAACAGACATTCTAACAAAAAATCAGGTGGAGGTGTTATGACAGGGATTAAAGATGGTTATGAGACCTGTGATTATTACATGTTCAATGATAACACCAATACTATAGTCTACCAATACTATAGAAATGGTGCACCTCCCTCTAAACGATGCAGTAGCATCTTTCAATATGATATTCCTTGATATACTGAACTCCCTGGTGCCCATTAGAAAAATCAGAATTAAATCCAACTCCGTCCCCTGGCTCTCAAAATATACCCGCCCCATAATGCATCAAAGTGACAGTGTATGGAAATCCTGGGTTAAAAATAAATCCCCTATTCTACTTCTAAAATACAAAGAACTTTGGAATCTATCCAAAAAACTTGTCAATAATGATACGAGAAATTTCTTCACCTCAAGCCAAAATAGCCCACATAAAAATCCTAAAAAATTCTGGTCTGCCATAAACCATCTCCTCCATCCTGGCAATACCTCTACTCCCAACCTCTTCCCACAACATGCAGCTACTGAAACTGCCACCTTTCTTAACAATTACTTCATAGAAGCCATACAAAAACTTACCCAAAATGGTAATACTTCCCCCCTCCCCTCCTTCTTCTTCTCCCAAAACCACACCTTTCAATTCCCTCTCTTTCAAACCTGTTCCTATTTCTTTCATCAAATCTCTTCTTGTCAAACGTAAACCCTGTTCCCCCTCTGCTGATAAACTACCTTCCTACTTTCTTAAAATAGCTGCTGAATCTATCGCCTATCCTGTCTCCATACTTATTAGTTGGTCCATAACAGAAGCCTGTGTCCCAAAAATATGGAAAACTTTCTGTACAATCCCTCTTCATAAAGGCAGAAACTCCACTGACCCTTCCAACTATGGATCCATTGCAATACTATCCCCATCTCCAAAATTCTGGAAAAATTAATTCATAACTACTCAAACACCTGCTTGACAATAACCTACTAACCCTCTCCCAATATGGCTTTAGACCCCACCACAGCACCTCCACTGCACTTCTTTTCTTCACTCAAACAGTAGTAGATCTCCTAGACAGCAACTTGCTAGTCTCCTGTTTATTTCAATCTTGATAAGGTCAATCCATCCATTGGCAAACTGCCTTCTCTCCCTTCCTTACAGTCAACACTGGTGTCCCACAAGGATCCATCTTAGGCCCCTTTCTGTTCAATATCTTTATTAACAACCTTCACTCAGTCTGTCACCACTTCACATTCCTACAATATACAGATGACTCTACATTAATCTCCTCTGCCCCTAACATTCCTTATCTCTTAGCCCTTACACAAAACACCTTTTCCTCTGTTAAAACATGGCTCTCCAATAATTAACTTGTATTTAACCCCCAAAAAACTAAACTTTTACTCTTCACTCCCAAATGTGTGGCTCACCTCAAGTCGTCCTTTTCCATCACCGCTTCAAACCATACTATCATTATGCCTAAACCCCACACCAAACTACTGGCTGTCATTATCGATGATGAGCTGAAATATATTCAACACTGTATATAAAAAAACATCAGAAACTAGGTCTTCTCTATTGCAATCAATAATTCCTAACTCCTACCTCTAAACTCTCTCTTGCTCAGTCTCTTCTGTACCCTGCCTACTGTATGCAGCCCCTATCTTTACTAACATTCAGTCTACTCTACTTTCTAAACTTGAATAACATACAATAAAATGGCCAGATTTGCCACTAATCTACCCTTCAAGTCCCATTACTGCCATGCCCTCAAATCTCTACTCTGGCCCAAATTTACCAAACTACTACTCATTCAACAATTACTTATTACTCACTCCACCCGAAACAACCCTTCTTCATGCACCTCTATTGCTAATCTCATATTCTACTACTGCCCCCCCATCTACTACAAACGTCTGACAAACTTCTCCTTGACATTTGCAAACTCAACAAAAATATTGACAAGTGTCTTTACAAATACTCAATAGCTCATGCATGGAACAAACTTCCCCTCAAGTTAAGGAGCATCTCCCAAAGGCATCTGTTTAAACATGAACTCAAGCAATACCTACAAACTATATAGTCCTGTCCATGTCAAACTCCCATACGTTAAATAATGCCAGTTATAAATCTGTTACACCTCTTCCTTCCTACTTTCTTCTCTGTCTTACTTCATATAACTTGTAGCCATGATCTCTACTCTCTTGTCAACCCACCTTTCTCTTGTCAAACTACCATTACTTCACTTCAGTCCATAGTACCATCCTTTGTATATACTGTTTTCTAGTTTTTGGAATGTAATTACATTACTGTTTTCATTTATCTTATGTTTGCTGTGTAACATCTGTTATGTTGTTAAATGGTCTTTTACATAAAAAAATTGTTTGTATTTTACCTATGTATATTTTTCTTTACTTTAAAATTTTTTGTATTAGTACCTGGAGCTTTTTTCCACGGGTCTCTACTGAAAATGGGCTACTGGCTCAGTTGGACTAACCTGTTTAACAAATGTCAAATAAATAAATAAATAAATAAAGATTGTGTAACTGTGACAGTCAAGACAGCTCTAGAATGTATAACCATTGCTGGATTGTATAGACCACCATAGTCAAGTACTAATGACCTAGAGGAATTCATACTTTTCTTGTGTGAAACACAGGAAGGAAGAATAATAGTGGTTGGGGACTTCAATTTGCCAGAAACAGACTTTAATAATATTGATTCAACAACATTAGTTAGGAACGTATTCACACCATATGTTCAGGAACAGCAGTTGCTTTAGATTGTAAAAAAAAAAAAAAAAAAACTACCAGGGAATGGAACATACTAGACGTTGTTTGTGTTCCTAAAGAAATTGCTGTTACTTCCTGTCAAGTTTTACCACCATTGATGTGCAGTGATCATGGGGTTATAAAGGTTAATTTGTTGCTAGATAATTCTCTCAAACTGAAATCTAAACCAATGCACAAAATATTAACTACAGCTTATATAGAAACAAAACAGTCACTATGAAACACTGCAAAAAGAATGTAGAATATTTTGAAAGAGATATTGCTTGAATGCAAAAAAAAAAAAAAATGTTTAACATCAGGATATAGGCATAGAATGTCAGGGGATATATTTCCATAAGAACAAGATATCTAATTAAAGTGGGAGACAAAAAAAATATAAGTAATGGAAAAGAAGTTGAACTTCAACTTTGAAAACTGAACTAAACAACTGGACAAATGTATTAAGTATAGTGTGAGACAAGATCAAGAAAATTTTGAAGAAAATTTATATAAAGATATCGATCATAACAAGAAACCATTTTATAGATACCTAAGATGTGGAGGGAGTAAAGACATACACATTGATAAACTGTGTGTAGATTCTAAAATGTATTCTTAGATACAACAGATTATAAATATATTTACAATATCATATGCAAAACAGTTTGGATCCACAAATGGGGTGTTAACTTGTTCTAGTGATAACCTCAGATACTGTAATCAAATCAGATTATATTGAAAAAGAACTATGCAAAATATATCCAAGTAAAGTGCAGGGAGGAGATGGAATTATTAATAATGACCTGAGATCACTTCAGCAAAAACTTATAGCACCATTATATCTGTTATTTACCAGGTTGTATAACTATGGGAAGATTTCTCAAGACTGGAGACATGCACTTCTTAAACCTGTCTTTAAGGAAATTGGGAGTAGGGCAAACACAGAGTCATTAAGTCTATTTTTGTGGAAAAATAATGGAGAAGATAATACTGGATACGCTATTGTCAGAACTGGAAAGGTTGGGACCTGAAACCCTATATCAGCATACATATGTTGAAAATAGATCTATTACCACCTGTAGCATGATGTTTTATAACAATATAATAATAGCTATGAATGAGAAATTGTGCTGAGATGTCATTTCTATAGATCTAACTTCAGCATTTGAGAGGGTTGTACACCAAACACTAATAAATAAATTAGAACAACTAGGTATTGATTTATTTTGATAAGATGATAGCAGCGTGGCTTACAAGTAGGACACGGCAATTGTCATACAGCAATTGTACAGGTAAAATTCTTGGTAACAATCAGGGTGTCTCACAAGGCTCTGCCCTAGGTCCATGCTTGTTTAGGTTGGCCTGGGGATTTGATAAAATCCATGTAGGCATAGTGTAAAGCCTACACAGAAGGTACTATGTCCATGTACGCAGTAACCCCTCGGTACAGCTCCATGCATATAATGAAGGCACATTACTGAGGGAGAGAGCCATGTAACACAGTTATTGAATAAGTGTAAGGAGTGTGTTGCTGTGTCCAGATATGAGTAGCACATCCCCTGCACTGTGAAAGAGCTGAATATCAACATATGCATATGTATGAAATATATTTTTAATTTCATTTTTTATTTAATTTTACTTTTTTTTATGTTTGAGTGATGCGGCACTGCACACAGAAATTGACACATGCCAGGCATCTAAAAATAGAAACCAGATACATTTAATTATGAATGCAAAGGTCAAGTTTAAGCAGAGCTGTGCAGGTTTGCATGGCACGCCACAGTGCTCAGTGGTGCTTAAACATAGTTGAGAGGTATATGTAAAAGTATAGCAGAATTTTACATGCACATGTAGCCAAATGGTTAGAGTGACAGCCTTATGTGCAGTAGGTGTAGGGTTTGAATACACAGACAGATTGTTAAGCATTTATTTTGCAAATACAAATTATGCCAAATTATTTTTAAATCCTGCTTTGCAGAATTCAGCTAAGCTCTGCTAAGCATAACTAAGCCTTACCAAGCACTGCTTAAACAAGGAAAGTTTTAGCACTGCTTAGCTGGTTTGCACATTGAAAAGCCATGTGAAGCACTGCTCAGCATTTGCTAGTCAATGCACTGCTTAGTTCAGCTAAACTGGTTTGCACAGTGCTAAGCATTGCTAAACATTGGCAGTTTAAGCACTGCTGAACTCAGCTAAGATGGTTTACGCAGTGCCATGCAATGTGCCACGTTTTTTAAAAATGGCCCAATCGTGTGTAAGGGTAGGAAAACAGGTTTATTTAAGTGCAACAGTCAGGAATACAGCATAACCTGTTGGAGTTTGAACCGTGCAGGAACTACGGCAGGTGTTGAAGAAGGTGCATGCTTCTGGGCACAGCTGTGAGGCATTCTGGAGTCCAGGGTCATGGTTGGACTCCTTGTGAAAGACCATGATGTCCGGCTGCTGCAGGGCCAGTTCCAGGGATTGGAGTACAAGGCGGAGGCCTGAGACTGACTGGCATGTGATCTCACCATTGCAACAGGTCATTCACCATTATGGTGATCTGAAGTGACAGAAGAGGAGACATCTGGACACCTGGGTCCAAGATGCTTGGGATGGGAATGGCCCACAAGTTAGTAAGTACTATTAGCATTGTTTTACCAATTCCTAATCTGAATGTGTAATAGACAGGTATACATAATGGTGTGTTTCTCTCTCTACAGCTGCAGGAGCTCACAACCTAGAGGCCCATGCAGAGCACCTGGCCAGGTTGTGCTGTGAGTGTGGTGAGTACAGATTCATTTGTAATATATAATCAAATAATCAAGACAGAGTAATTCTGTCACTGTCAGTAGGTACATACTGTACAGATTTGTGTAATGCAATGACTGCAGTTGTAGGGCTGTACTGCAATAACAGTCTACTGCAAAGTATAATGCAATGAAGATTAAAGCATTAAACCTGATAATGTTAATGAAATAAATGTTCTACTGCAATAATTGTGGAATTACAGCTCTATTGCAATACCTGTATTATCCCAAATGTTGTTTAATAATGACTTGAAAATATGTCAATGACTGCATGAAGGTACCCCTAATAAAGCTGTGTTGTGCAATATGTGTGTAAGTAGGGCTGTTGTTCATGAAATCAAGTATGGTATCGGCTCTGAAATACAAACACAAAGAATACCACTGATTGACTCAAGGTTAGCTAAGAAAGAGTATTATACTAAACTGTAGATTTAGAGCTGTACTACAAGATATGTGCATTATGTAATTTTCTGCACTAACATCTGGAGCAATACCAGGAACACCCGAGGTATATTGTATATATCAGGATTGTCTTGTCTTAACCATTGCATTTCAGCTATATGCATTCCTGCTCTGAGGTATGCTGCTGCAGGCGTGTATGAAACTGTAATAACTGTAGAGTGCAAATATACTAGCTGCAACTGTATATGGGTCAGGTAGCCAACCCAGTACTCCGATATGGTTTGTACACATCACAGATATTTTCACCTACTAAGAGTTTATGTACCCCTGCATTCTATGTAGTAATGTGCAGTTTACCTAGTATCTCTGTTATGCATAATCTCATGCATATGTCTTCAACTGTCACTGCAGTCTTGTATAAAACTGTACTACTATTACCAGATCATATTTTGTTTCCAAGTGAGCTCTAGGCAAATATCAGGCAATCAACCAATACTGGCTTAGTAGCTCAGTTTGTTAAATGCTGTGTCTGATGTACATTTTGTCACACACAGACCAGGGTTCGAATCTAGTGACAAGTACTAATAAATTGTTATGTATTGTTAACAGATTTTCTCCCCACAGGAATTACAGGTAGTAGCTCTTATTATGGGTTAATTATTTGTGTGTTTAGAAGTAACAGACTGTTAACAGCATTGATCAGGAATGTGACAAAATGTCAGAAAATAAAGGCAACAAGTACAATACTAATAAAAGATAATACAATAAATAAAATGTGCAATCTTGGTATGGCTAAATGTCTGTGTATGTTTGCTGACAGTCTAACCCCATGCCTGCCAATGATGGCATGATAGTTGCTTACTCTCTGTACTGTACATGATACATGTCTCTCAGGTGTCACTCTGTCATAGACTGTAATCACTGTCATCTAATCCGTCAGTCACAAATCTATCATCAACATGATTATGTCAATAGCACAGTCATACTATATCAGTCCACAGTACACCTTGGTAGTCATATAGGTCCACCTGACATGAAATAGTCCTTCGTAGTCATGTACCTGTAGGTGTTACATCTTGGCCCATACTGTCCCATGTGGATAGCTTGAGAGGTATGTACGTACTACAGCAGTTATAGTACACTATTATACATAAAGGAAGGGCAGACCTGTAGAGTATTTAACAGTACTGTTGAAAACTATATAGCCTATAATGGTACTAGCAGACTATATTTCTCTCTCCCCCCACCCCTTATATACATCATAATTTATTATTGTTATACATTGGTTATGGTTTACTATTAACAAATGTTCTCTAAACATTATGTTGGGCGTTGTGTTTTATTATTGTTATGTAATACAATGGTTGGATACTAATATAACATGTTTAATTACCTATGTTGGCCTTTTCCAAAACTGTTACTGGCATGATGTTACTATACTGACTGTTATCTCACTTATTGTTGTGTTCCATATACTAAGCAATGCTATGTTACTGGGTTATTTGCAATGCTCTGGCATGCTGTTATAACTAACTGCATGTTATGTTCATTAGTAACCTATACACATTGAAATACCTCAATACCACAACTTGACTGGGTAGACCAGTTCCTGGTGATCCACCTACCCTACCTCAGCTAGCCACTGCACTGGGTCCCAATACATCTGGGACCCAAGCCAGTGGTGCCCCCTCTGCTGGCCCTGCAGCACCTATGAATGGAACTGCCTCAGGGCACCGACCTATTCCCCCCAGGAGTGGGGGCGGAGGGGGTTATCACCCAGGATCAGCTACTGATGATGGTGCACAGGATAGTGCATCATGGTTATGAGAACTGCCTGTGCTGGATTGAGGGCAGACTAGCCAATCTGGAGGGGCATGATGGCCCTGGCACCCAGCCTCCAGCACAGCCACCTCTGGGGCAGTGAAGGAGTAGTGTTGATTGTCAATGGGTGGGGAGCTCAGTCACACTGCTGCCATCTGGGGGCATATGGATATCTGATTCCACAACACTCTCCCTGTTCAAAGTGTTTACCCCCTCATGTATTACACACCACCCCTGTATGCTGTCTTTTCTGTCTGCAAATGCAACCTCTCCTAACCAACTTACCTCCCCACACATACCCATATACCCTCCTCAACATTCCACTCTCTCCTTAAAAAAAAGTCACCTGTACCACAAAAAAAAAAAAAAATCGCTCCATACATAGCTCTCCATTTTGCACCCATTTCCACTAGACAGTTATTACATGAATTAATCAACACAGTTATGTTGTCCTCACCCCTCTCTCTGGAGTGTGAGGGTCCAAATTCCAAATTCTGTACAACCTACACAGCTGTTCCTGTACAGGAAATAGAGAGCTATGGTCCATTCCTACACCCAGCCAGCACATCCCTACCTGCCTTTCAGTATGTGTTTCCCCCTGCTTCCTCCCATTTCATCACTTTCCTATCACCTCTTTTTCTTTTCTTTTTTTTTTTAGAATTAGCATGGGTTTAAGTGGAGATAATCATTGTGGCACACAGCACAAACCTGCTTAAAACTGCTTAAAAGTGCCTTAATCATCTTATGTGTTTCTGACGGTGTTAGGTGCATCTGCAAAATAAACACCCTTGCCATGTCTTGAACCCAGGCCCCTGTCAACTACAGCACAGTGAATTAGCCCACTAGGCCACTCAGGTCTGAATTAAAGTAGGTGTTTCCACCAACATATCCTGATTGCCACTGACAGTAATGGATGTATGTGAGGCCTGGGATAGCAGATATAACTGTCAACTGTACAGACTGTTGCAGAATGTCGACAGTTGTGCCCCCTAGGTTTGGCATGGTTTTCACAAAAACTTATGTCTCTGTTAAACTACTGGCATTCATTAAATATTGAGGTTAGAAGATCATGACAGACATTTCAGTGTCACACCTCATACCCATCAGAAAACACATGTTAATGCAATTATGGTGTCACAGACTATGCATGCCCACATATCTTGCAAATACACCTCCTGCAGCACTAGCTCAGTCTGCTAAATGCCTTGCATGCAGTACATTTTACCACCCACAGTCCTGGGTTCAAATCCAGTGCATTGCACTTCAGTTGCATTCTTGTGAATACAGCAAATAATGACTGAGTCATGCACTTTTCACCAAAACAGGTTGCTGCTACTGAATTAACTGCTACCCATATTAGCAAGTCAAAGGCCTGTAGGTAGGGACACACTGCCCATATTCATATAGCCTACCTATATCTTGCCTACTACACTCTGATTGGCACTGTTACATAACAGATGTACCTTAACCACATGCCTTGACTGGACTGCTATGGTACCCTCAATGTGGCTGTGCTGTAACAACAGAGCTGACACTGCTCCCTCAGTGATACATACAGCTTGCTCTCCTCTAAAGTGTTCACACTCCCCACTATGAGTCCTGGGCAAAAAGCAGCAGCTGCAGACTGCAACATATGCAGCTGTATGTTAAGCTACCTGCCACAGACCTACCATACCTCACAACCCCCTAGAACAAGGGATCCACACAGCACCCATACATAAAGGGGTGGGGGCAAAGGTCAGGTGACAGGGAATGTCACAGTCTACCCCTACAAACATTCTGGGCTGACAGACCAACAGCTACAGAAGCAGCATGCATAATCTGACAGGCATTACATCTGACACTCACATGTCTCTTCCCATTTACTGACCTTAACCCACAATGTTTAACACTGAACTGACAGATAATCACAAAGCCATTTGAAAATGGCTAAACATAGCATGCAAAAATGTGGACATACCTCATAAATCTCAACAGTGGACAGTATTTGTACCTACCCTTTGTGATGCTGTAGTCTCCACACCTCACTAATGTCCATCTCACAGACTAAGAAAGGGGCCAAAGCCTACATGAAGGCTTTAAATATTGCACTGTTGTGCCATGTTATTGGCTGATGAAAGTGCTACCCAGATGTTCTGGATGCAGTTAGCAAGTCTGAGCCATGGGTTGGTGCACAGGCAATCATCTGTTATTGAGCATTACCTACAAAAGGCAAGCAGTTGCCTATGGAAAGCAGGTCTATAACTTGCTTTGCCAAGACAGTCTGCAATTTTGGAAGCATTTTTCTTGAGTATTTGTGCACAAAAGGATTACATCACTGTACCAGGTACGTAATACAAGTCCCCATATAATGGGATGCAGATGGGAGGATGCAGTTATGGGGAATAGGGATTACAACTGTAGGCCTGCAATACATCTCTGGGAATGATATGTTGGTGATAGTCTGCTGTAGAACAGCTACAGCAATGCCTCTCAGCTGTGCCTGCTGTGACTTAAATCACAGCTCTGGCCCTCTCACTCACATCTACAATGGTCGGCTCCTATACAAATGCTACTGGATTATGTGTTAGACATAGTGACAGTAAGTAAGGGTGGACACAGCTGTTGTATCACATGATGTGCTGTCATTCAGCTCCTGTCAGTGAATGTCACACAGGAATAGTTCAGACATTGTACAGGTGTCCCTGACTGTCCCTGATGTACTCTGTCTAGGTCATAGCTACCATACCTGGCAACCCCCTACAGCAGGAATTCAGGTCATAGCCATTATTAGTGGGGGGACACAGGCCCAGCCTCAGCAACAGAGTGTACATATTGGTAATAGAAAATAAGGATATGAATACAGTAACAGATATTACTGTAGCATAACTGTTTTCTGAGGGCTCTGGCATGTGACAGCCAGATGCTCTACATTCTAAGAACAACCAGCAATTATTGTCCAACCATTTTCAAGACATCCACATATATCTGGCAAAAGGAACACAGATATCAGGCACATGTACACATTCCACAAACATCTGTGTACTGGAAAAGTAGAATGCCTACAGGGAAGATATCCTACAGCATGTTTGTATTGCTGTCTGTCATTGTGGCACACAGATGTTGCTTGACTGTCCCCATATACATGTAATAACACAGACCTATTTTTCTGACAGTGGCTGCATGACATGGTGCTGGGGTGTTGCTCATAGGGGACACATCACAGTAGATTTGCTTTATGGGAGTGGAGACATACAGCATACTCCATTACGGCACACTGGGACATAACCGGTATTGCTACTATGTTGCTGATAGCCACATACATACTGTGTTAATGATGGCAGGGTATGATTTGGGAGGTAGCAGTGGATAGTGCAGGCCAGTTTGGATGTGCAGGGTCTGTACATAGAGGATAGCAATGTATGTGGTCCTGTGATGTGTTCCACTCTTCTTGGCTTTCAGAAAGGATGTATAGATGGAGGCACCCGCCATTTTCAGCTGCTGAAAATAATGTTATCATGGATGGCCACAGACTGCATCACAACATTCTACTGTCCAGGAGTTGTCAGAATCTTGAGCAATGTGCAGCACTATTGGCTGACCTCATCACAGCAGTCAACCAAGTAGGGCTACAGGACAGAAGCTACAAGCAGGTCTAACACCGGGCAACAGATATTGTAAATGCTGCATGGCAAAGGGCTGCTGCTGTGGCCAGGGACTGTGCTACCACTGGTGGAGGGTTTGCAGTAGAACAACCACTGTGGGCTATAGAGGAATTCCTGGCAAACCTGGTCTCAGCCATCAGCTGCCAAGTATCCATCATCCCATACATCATGGCGGTGGGTGCCACAGCATCCACAGCAGAGGAGCATCCAGGTAAGCCTCCTGTGTTCCTCACTATAATACTGTATCAGTCATTGTGGCAGCCTCTGCATACCAGTACACAGATGTCAGGTCAATCTGCATTGTAGGCAGGGTTAATGCACACTTGTGCACACATACTCAGAATGTCAGCAATGTAGGCAGTATCACAGTACCTACTGTACATATTGATATACACACATATTATCCTGTAACAATGCCACATTTGGTATTGCTAACAGTACCTCTCCCTCACATTTGCATAGGAACGTCAGGTGTGCCCAGAGTCCAATGTCCTGTACCCGGTGAGTGTGATACTGTTTTTTTATGAATTATATATATATATATATATATATATATATATATATATATATATACCCTAAGAATGTTAAGGGCTGCCATTTTGCTGTAGACACAATTGCTATGCTTAGCTAGAGTAAAATACTTGTATGTTCAGTTTTGCAGGGGTTAACTGAAGTGCATTGAATCAGTATCACAGTTGTGTATTTGCAGGAGCAGTAACATATTTGCAGTTATTTTTGTGAAGGTCTATACTGTCTGCTATACAGGGGGCAACAGAATGCTCAAGACGGTTGTACTGTGTTTTAGGTGTAGGTCTATCACATACACTGACATATCACTTATCTCACAGGTATATAGTACTGGCAACATTAACTGGACATAGCTGTAGTGCATGTTATCAAAGGTCTGTCTTGTCTGTGTATGTTATAGTCTGCTTGTGTGTTGTGCATAGAATCAGAAATAAGATGTGGTATGTGTAATTCAGTTGCAGCTCCTCACCTGTATGTGTGTGTGGATCACCATACATAATAGTGCAGGTAGTAATGTATTCATCTGATCTTCCTCCTCACAGATGACTGTAGGGGTTAGAGAGTGTCCCCCTCATAACCTGATGTCAGTGTCTCATTGGACTCTGTTAGTGATTATGGCCATAGTGAGGCACAGGTGGGGTTGTTGGGGGCTGAATCTGTCCCATGGGTTGATATCCCACTTCCTTCCCCATTGTCCTGGCACACAGTCAATATTCCCACACATACCCAGTCCCCTGCAGCCACAGATATCAGACAGTCAGAGTGTGATGGCATCAAACAGGAGAATGTGGCATCGATGGCATCAGTGAGTGCAGACACTAGGCATAAACAGAGAGCTGGAGAAGTCTTACACAGGCAGATGAGAGGTGTGCTTGAAGGAAGACTGTTGCCCATCCACCACCCATCACAGGTGTCACATCACAGGTCACTCAATGCATGTTCTGGTCCATCATGGAGGCACAGGCATGTTCGGAGTGCAACACCAGATGTATGTTCAGGATCATGGATGCATCACTGTCTGACATCCGTGATTCCCTCCACCATATTGGTGATACCATACATCATTTCACTGATGTAGTGGACAGACAATGGGGTGAGACATTGTCTGTCCTTGACTGCATATTGTCTGTGCTAGAACATGTGCTGGGAGTAGGGTGTTGGACATGTGGCCATAGGTCAGCAACAACATCTGCTGAGAATTCACGTGGCTGTGCACACTCACGCTCCTGTAGTGGCAGTACCTTCAGCACTACAAAAGGGAAGGTACTGTCCCCACTACGACATGGCAGGCCATGGGCAGGTGGTCCTGGATGGTCCCGTGAGGGACATGGGCCCAGCAGACATAAGTCACCATCAACGACTAGTACCGGTTCTGACCTTGGGCATGGTGATACCAGTGCCACTCCTGGCAAAGCCATTTCCTATGTTTGTGGCCAGAGATGATGAACTGTCCATTCTGCCATGTACGGTCCACAGCTGTCCAACATACCCACATGTAGGGCTAGCACATGGCTTGACTTTGTACTCGCACACAGTCAAACAACACTGTCACATGCAGGTCACCAACAAACACACAGAGCAAATCTCCACAGCCCAGCTGACCAGCACCCCTTCCTGACTTGCACACAGGATGTCACCTGTTTGGCACAGTCTAGGCCTCTGGCACCCTCACACCACACCCTGTGTATGTGATCATACCTGTACCATATCCCTGCCATCCATACCATCTATGCAGGGACATGTAAATATGTGTCTGAATCACAGGGTGACTATATTACATTACATGACATTTTGTAGTATGGTGCTATTATGCCATGACAGGTGCTGTATGCTGGTATGTATCATGAGTACACATCAAAGTGTTTGTACCTTTGCTGCATGATGTCAGATTGGCGGTAGTGTTGCAGACTGACAGGTGTCTCTCAGAACTTTGTATGTTTCTGTTCCAGAGGTCTGATTGGCTATGCTGTGGAGACACAGCAGCAATACAGCCACTCAAAATGGTATGGCAGAAAAGTAGAAATATGACATCAGCAGTGTACAGCTGTATATGTGCATGGTTACCTAGGTGAGCATGTGTAGAATAGTATGTCAGGGACAATGGGGGTGGACAGCATAATCCTGCATGCATACCCCTTGACAAGGCATGCTACCCTTGATATGTGTCACCTGGGGGTTCTGTACCTACAAATGTAGATGGTGGTGGATAGCATTTATGCCTAAGTAGATGTGGGCTATTTAGGGACAGCAGCTACTCACAGGGCCTTAAAATGAATAACCATTGCCCACAAATAGGCAAGACAGGCACACTGCTGTAGGAGGACATATTAAACACACTCACAGAGTTGACCTTCCTGAGATTAGAACCCCTACCTATCTAGTAGTATATACTATAGCACTAAGTACTTATTGCATGCACCATGGAGCTTATCTAGCATGAGATTAACAGTCAGTGCTGTTAAGGTGGATGACATCATCAGACCTTGAAAAGGAGGCCAATGGCGGGTTGACAGGTAGGTACAGGCCCTTAAAACGTATAACCATTGACACAGATAGGCAACCCAGACACACTGCTACAAGGGGATATATTTACACATACACAGAGGTGCCCTTATTGAGATTAGAACCCCTACCTATCTAGTAGTATACACTATAGCACTAAGTACATATCACATGCGCCACAGAACTTATTTGCTTTGAGAGTGTCTACCATTGCTGTTAAGGTGGATGACACCAGCAGCATTTGACAGGGAGGACAGTGTTGTGGAGGACTCTAGTCACAGGGCCATAAAATGATTGGCCATTGCACAGATATAGGCCTGATGGGCATGTCTGTACTGCTGTATGGGAAATATCTGCATATACACATGGTGGCTGATGTGAGATTTGAACCCTACCTACCTACTATTACACACTACAGCTCACATTACTAGTTGCATGTGAAACCAGTTACATTTGGTGTACATGTGGCTGCAGCTACAGTACATGTGGGCTACGCAAAGTGGCCTTGTGTTACACGGCCTGTGTGGCTTGCAGAATGAGTCTGCTTTATGCTGTTATTGTATCTAGTGTCGTAGCAGTGGGGTACCTATTAATACCCCTGGCTTTGTGTGTACAAGTACCAGTATCACCACTTCTGGATGTTTACAGATTGCTATGTGGAGAATTGGCTCTTGACAATATGGCCTCTCAAAGTCCTGTGTTGCAGCCATTGCACATTACACCACCTGCTCACCATTGTCTGTCTACAGTGAGAGATTCCACAGGAGCAGGGCTCTGTGTTTGGGTAGATTATGTCATTATGCAGCTGTGGTCTTTTACCATCAGACAACAGTTGCGTGTGTAGGTGCAGTTAACCCCAGCATGCTGCATGTAGGTGAGGATATTCATGCATCCCCACACACATATACACGTATATATATATATATATATATATATATATATATATATATATATATACACACCTCACATAGATAGACAACATAGATGTAGCTGTGTGTGTGCATTATGTAACTGTGTTATATAGATATATGTGGAGGGTGTACATCATTCTACACCTTTATGTGTATATATATATATATATATATATATATATATATATATATATATATATATATATATGTCACCTCTATATATCTATCTACACACACACACACACACATATATATATATATATATATATATATATATATATATATATATGTGTGTGTGTGTGTGTGTGTGTGTGTGTGTGTGCCACATATGGATAGATAAGGATAATCATGTCTGAGGGGGATAGGGAGAGACAAATACTTATACATAGATATCTGTATGCACAGAGAGATATTCACATTTCAGTTCTTTAGGCAGATGAGGCATCAGACACGGGCTGAAATTAGCTAAGTGTAGGAGCATGCCCAGTGTGACTGTCAGTACTTACAAGGTGACTCCAGGCCAGACCTAGCTGTACTCCAGTCTGGGATTTTGTGTCCTACAGCCAATTGGCTGCTGCACCTGATTATCAGTCCAGCACCTCCCTGATATTATGTCCAAGGGATTCCCCGGCTGTATGCTCAACGTAATATGTGACTCATACCTAGGGATTGTACAGATTGTGATAGACTGTGCAGGGTTCTGCATCACATGCCTGGTACAGTTTACATAGCACTGAGATTTTCTGGTACATCAGTGGCAAATCATTATAGATTGATGTTAGGAACTGATGACTGACTTTTGAGTTACTGACTCCATACACATCAGGGAACTCATTCTACTGCACGACCTGTTATTCTCTGTACTTTCTACATTTGTCTGGTCTCTAGTTAATCCTTCTTCTTATATGTGGGCCTTTGTCCCACTCCTGTTCATGACTTTGTCCATATTTCCTGCTCTAAGTGGTTGTTGGTATGCTGTGACTGGTGTACATGATATAACACCACACACAGGGTTACAGACTTCACACCTCCGACTGTACATGTTTTGCAGGATGTCCAGCATTCCACCTCATATGTCTGATCTGCTCCTCGGACAGTTGTATTTTTGTGGTAATATACTACTAAATGGTGCCCACTGAATTATTGTAAGTACTGACACAGTTACACGATGGCCTTTATATCTTGATGCTACTCTGACTTGTTACAACCTGCCATTATACTAGCCCCTTCTAGGTTACTCAGAGCATGTGTAATGTCCATAAGTGTGGCCCCATGTCTCTGGCTTTCTTACAGTAACAGATTGTGACATATTGACAGTCTGCGGGACTCCTACCATAGGAGCCCCTCACATGCAAAATTGTAGGTGCAGCCAGCTTTGAACCATGAACACCATCAACCAGGCTAATGTACTTAGTCCACTGAGCCACACCAGCCACCAGAAAGTGAAGTTTAATCCCTGACACATACACTTTGACCCCTACATACTCTGGAAGTAGAACATGTAGCCAGGGTGTTTGGGACAGCCCTGGGATTGTGTGGTCTGCTGCTATATCCCTGATGGCGCAGTGGTGCAATGGTTGCATTGTTGCCTCACTGCAAGAGTCTCTCTGGTTCACTTCTTGGCTGAGGTTCCTTCTGTGCAGAGTCTGCATGTCTTCCCTGCGTCTGTGTGGGTTTTGTCCAGGTGCTCCAGTTTCCTCCCACATTACAAAGACATACATCTGGAGCTTTTCTCCCCAGGCCTCTGCTTAAAATTGGCTTTGTTCCAAGTCGGACATTCCCAGTAAACAAATGTTAAATAAATAAATCCCTGCAAACATACAGTTACTTCAGTTGTATGGGAACATGGCTGTGCTGGAGGTAGGGGACTCTAGCATTGACAATTGTATATCTATCCTGTGACCCTGCTATTTGGCATTTCCATTGCATACTGCAGTGGGTTTTTCTGCCTTGTGGCCTAATGCATATTATGGGGCAGCCAGTACTGGACAGAGTACCTGTTGTTCCACATAGTGTTAGTGCTCTGCAGGTAGCCCAGTAGCCCACTCTGTTCCCTGGCATACATGCAGCAGGTCCATACATATGCTACCATAGTCTTGGCACAGCTACATCTGCCTACAGGGACAGCCTCAGGGGGTTTCTCCTCCGAGTCCCCTGTGGGTGTGGCTGTGGGGACCTTGGCACTGGTGGAGGGCTGTGTGTTCCTTTTCTGTGATGATCCTTCCACAGCTGTTTCTGCAAGATCATATTGTGTAACATGACATATACTGTGAACATCTGTCCACATGTAGCTGTTGAGTACCGCAGGGGTCTTCCAGATATATTGAGGAAGTGGAACCATGACTTGAGCAGCACAAACACACACTCTATGATGTTCCTAGTTTGTGCGTGTGCCTCATTATGGCATTCTTCTGTAGGTGTGTGTGCATTTCTGATGGGTTTCATCATCCATAGTTCAAGTGCATAGCCAGCATCCCCCAGTAAATGGCCATATGGGATGTCCCCCTGGCAAACATCTGGTACAGCTGTGATGCACGCCAGATATGGAAGTCATGATAACTGCCAGGGCTGCTGGCACGCACACTCATAATAATGCCCTGAGCATTGCACATGACCTGGCGGTTGAAGGAGTGATACCCCTTGCAGTTGATGTAGAATCTACCCTCCTCACTGGGAGGTGCTTTGATGTGTACATGAGTGCAGTCTATGGCACCCAGTACCTCAGGGTAGTGGGTTACATGGTAGAAGTGATGCATACTGCTCGCCCTTTCTTCAAGGGTGCAGAGTAAATACATGTACTCCTTGGCATGTGTTTGCATGGCAGCCAGAAACTGGTGGAGTACCCTGGATGCAGATGCCTGTGAGACCCCCATCATGTCCCCAGTTGGCCTTTGAAAAGTACTTGTGGCTAGTATTCTAAGGGCTACACATACCTTTGTTTCCACTGGCATGGGTTCCCCTCTGTTGGCTCTGGATCTGAGTTGAGAGTGGCATAGCTTGGTGAGTTCTTGTAGTATGTCCCTGTCCACCCTATAGTGCTCTACATTCTCCAGCTCATGTAGGTCCTGGAAGGTTACCCTGGGCCTGAACACTCTTTTCTCAGTCAAGGCCTATTGTCAGCAGCAGCATCAGCACTAATCTCAGCCTCTAGCACATACAGATTTAGCAGAACAGCAGCAGCCTCTAGCATTCTGTCAAGTAAAATACCCAAATCTGTACTCCAATGGTGCAGAGCATGGGTGAAAAATCAGATTGCAGGGTGTATGCATACTTTATAGAGCTCTGCTGCAGATGCAGCCTGTGTGATTTGCAAACTATGATGCATTCTACCTGCCAGGTACATCAACGAGTGGTTTGAATGGTCCAGTGTTAGTGGAACAGGAGTTATAAGTAATTTATATATGATTGCCTTTCCCTGGCTATTTCTCTCTCTCTTTTTTTATATTGACTTCCCTGCTAAGCACTGCTGCATGGCGGGCAACTCTGTGGCACTGGTATAAACACTGCTCAGCAGTCTGGACACACCCCCATGCACAGGCACACCCAGCATAGCTCAAACCAGCTAAAACACATGCTCCGCAGCTAAACAAAGCTTAGCAGCAATGGACACACCCCATTGCTTAGCTGAATGGCCTGCCATGCATACAGGCGCCGCTCAGCTACAACCTGCTTAAGCATATTGTGACTCACCCCCTTTTTATGTCAGCTAGTTCTTCTTTGGACACCAACACGGTTCTGGGGCTACACAGATTTTATCTGCGGACATAGTGGCCCATTTTTGCTATTCAGTAACCTGGATACTTCACTATTCCAGGCTTGCCTCCTTAGCAACCACTGAAATCTACCACTGTACATACTGCATGCAGGGCCCTATAAAGTATTATTCTCACATATGTCTTATTTTTAATTTTTAAACTTTTTAATTTTTTTTTTTTTTGCATAATGGCATGTTTGTGTGCTGTGCAAACGTAATATGGGTATTACAAAAACATTCTTTTATATTATATTGCATTCTTTTTTGGACACCCAGGGTATAGTTTTGCACATATCTGTGCCTACTACGCAGTCTCTGACCTTCTAAATGGGCTTTTACGGCCCCTGTTCAATTTTTACTTTCTTGCACATGGATAATTATGGAAATTTTTCAAATCACTCTGCCCCAGCCAACAGCCCCTCGCTCTCTGGGCGGTGTGCGGTCCCTACCAAGCCTTGTGTTAAGACACAGCCTGTACCTCTATCAGCAACCTGGCAAGGCTATTGAAATCCAACTGAACATAAGAGAAACCTATCCTAGAAGCCCCAAAGGAACTACCTAGACTCTCTGTGGTCTGCCTCACAGTGTAGGTGTTATCCTAGAGTATCTTTAGGATTAAACTATAACTTGTGAGCACTTTCATTTAATATTAATTGTGAGTGTATTAAATTTAAATTAATCTGTAAGGACCAGCACACTCGCGGACCTACCCCTCTGACCTTTCTCTTAATTATCTTACTCCTATCCTAGTGGAGCTAGTGCTCTCCCTTCTTTTACCACTAGAGGGCAGCACACTTCAAGCCATGGTAAACTATCTTTTACCGGCAGTAGAAATCCACTAGCTCTGCTGTCCAGCCTTTCTCTGCTATCCCTGCTTCTACTTTTGACTCAAGTAATTACCCCATACCCAGCCTTTCTCTGCTATCCCTGCTTCTACTTTTGACTCAGGTAATTACCCCTTACCCCTCGAAAAGCTGAATATGGACTTATCCTGGTTAGAGTGAGAGCTTCAGTAACAACACAAGCCCTTATCAACTACTGCCATAGCTACTGGCCCACTTACTTTTACTCTCTGCTTAAACTCCCATACCTACTAGAGCACCATTTATAAATTATCTTTTCTCTCTGTTCTACAGCCCTTTACTCTTACCCTTCTCCCCTTACATAGCTATACCTTGCTCCCCACTTTCAGTTTAGTAGTATCAGGAAATGTCTCTTACCTTTCCTTAGCCTGTAGAATACAGTCTCTCTGTTGAACTGATTGCCTCTCAGCCTCTCTCTGTTATTTACGTAACTACTTGCCTTGTCCATTCTCTCCTCCTGTTAGTGTCTCACCTTTCCCTGTAAGAGCCTGTTCTTCTCCCCTCCCCCCTCACTTTGTCTAGGTACTTCCTAGCCCACCCACCCCTCCCCTCTTTATCAGCGTCACTAAACCTATAAATATAGGTAAGCCTTTTGGTGCCATTTTCAAATCCCTCTGCCCCAGCCAACAGCCCCTCGCTCTCCAGGCGATGTGCGGTCCGTAAGTACATTCTATTTTGTGTTTGCTGTATTGGAATTTTGCACATCTGATCTGCTTTTACTACTATGTTGAGTAGGACTTTGTATATTATGGTATGCTTATAAAGCATTTGTGACAGACATTTGTGGCTCTTTGCATGCTGAAACTTTAGGAGCATCTAACAGTTATCTGACGAACTTAGTCAGTGTATTGCTAGCTGACCTGTACGCACTACTGGCTTTTTGTTACATAAAGCTTCTGCTTTTTATACATTGTAAGATAACTGTGCAGGCTTTGTGGTATTAGATCTGTGATCTCACTGGTCCTGCAGCTACATTTGTAGTGTGTTCCCTGCGTGGTGTCTTATCTGTGTAAGGGGTATCCCCCGTACTCGTAGTACTACTGGAACTGCTCTTTCACTTGGAGAGCTTTACGAAGGTTTAAACGAATTACTTCTCAGTTTAAGCTACACATAGTGGGTAGTCTCTCCCTTCTCTGCAGTACCTCAGCCGTAACTAAGACTGCGAAGCTCCACATGAGGTTAATGGCCAATGCCACTGTCGACCTTGCTACCATAGCGCTACCTACTGAGGTCTAAGCTAGTCTTGTTCCTCTCTAGGTTTTTAAAAAAAAAAAAAAAAAAAAAAAAAATATATATATACACACATAGTACAGCCCATTGTGAGCTTTTCTTGTAGGTTTCGACCAGCGAGCGATTTAGTAATCCTTTAACTATCACCCTGCCTGCTGAGGTTGAACCTGCTTACATTAATTCTTTAGGATGAATTAATTTTCCCTGGCCGACAGTACAGTATTGCTCTTTAACTTTAGCGCTACCTGCTTATGACCAAACCAATTTTGCACGTCTACTGGGCTTTGCTATATGTACAACACAGCAATTACATTTTAAACTTATGCACGCATAATACGGCAATACTTCACAAACATCCTATAGGGCTTTTTCCCGTTAGCGGCTACTTCCGCCTGGGTTCAAAAGGGGTTTAACTTACACATTTGCCTCAGTCTATTTAATCTTGCGCTCAGGCACTGAGTGCAGCACTCCACGAACCAAGTGCTACTACAGAAGTTATTATTGGGCTTATTGTGCTGTAATCGATACTATTTTGGTATTCTGTACATTATAATATTTATGACCGTGTAGAGTTGTACAACTGCTAAACAACTTGCTTCAGTTTCCTCTTTGCTGTAGTTAAGTCTAATTGCTACTCTGGAAACTACAATATGTTTATGACTGTGTAAGACTGCATTACTGTTAAACTTCTTGGTTCTTATTCTTTTTCTTTTGTCCAAAGGTTAACTACTTATTTTAGTTTTTCTACATTAGTTAATTTGTATAGTAGTTAGGTACTTCATGTGTTTGATAGTAGTTAAATATTTGTATAGTATAGTTTATAATTTGTATAGTAGTTAGATACTTATTGAGTTTGGTAGTAGTTAAATATTCTACGATTTTGTTTGCAGTAGTCACATTTGTATTTCTTGTCTGTACCACACATTTGAATGTATAGGATTTGATAAACTGAATACCATACTAACACTCTACTGTATATTTACTCCATTTAACTGCTGACTTGCACTCCTCCTCCTCCTCCTCCTTCACTTTTTCTACCTCTCCTGTACAGTCCTTAACCTAGTTGGCTAATACATTTTCATTCTTTCTGTCTCTCTTTTTCAGCTACCAAGCCTTGCGTTAAGACACAGCCTGTCCCTCTATCAGCAACCTGGCAAGGCTATTGAAATCCAACTGAACATAAAAGAAACCTATCCTAGAAGCCCCACAGGAACTACCTAGACTCTCTGTGGTCTGCCTCACAGTGTAGGTGTTATCCTAGAGTACCTTTACGATTAAACTATAACTTGTGAGCACTTTCATTTAATATTAATTGTGAGTGTATTAAATTTAAATTAATCTGTAAGGACCAGCCCACTCGCGGACCTACCCCTCTGACCATTCTCTTAATTATCTTACCCCCCAGCTCCTATCCTGGTGGAGCTAGTGCGCTCCCTTCTTTTACCATTAGAGGGCAGCACACTTCAAGCCATGGTAAACTATCTTTTACCAGCAGTAGAAATTCACTAGCTCCGCTGTCCAGCCTTTCTCTGCTATCCCTGCTTCTACTTTTGACTCAAGTAATTACCCCATACCCAGCCTTTCTCTGCTATCCCTGCTTCTACTTTTGACTCAGGTAATTACCCCTTACCCCTCGAAAAGCTGAATAGGGACTTATCCTGGTTAGAGTGAGAGCTTCAGTAACAACACACGCCCTTATCAACTGCTGCCATAGCTACTGGCCCACTTACTTTTACTCTCTGCTTAAACTCCCATACCTACTACAGCACCATTTATAAATTATCTTTTCTCTCTGTTCTACAGCCCTTTACTCTTACGCTTCTCCCCTTACATAGCTATACCTTGCTCCCCACTTTCAGTTTTGTAGTATCAGGAAATGTCTCTTACCTTTCCTTAGCCTGTAGAATACAGTCTCTCTGTTGAACTGATTGCCTCTCAGCCTCTCTCTGTTATTTACGTAACTACTTGCCTTGTCCATTCTCTCCTCCTGTTAGTGTCTCACCTTTCCCTGTAAGAGCCTGTTCTTCTCCCCTCCCCCCTCACTTTGTCTAGGTACTTACTAGCCCGCCCACCCCCTCCCCTCTCTATCAGCGTCACTAAACCTATAAATATAGGTAAGCCTTTTGGTGCCATTTTCAAATCCCTCTGCCCCAGCCAACAGCCCCTCGATCTCCGGGCAGTGTGTGGTCCGTAAGTACATTCTATTTTGTATTTGCTGTATTGGAATTTTGCACATCTGATCTGGTTTTACTACTATGTTGTGTAGGACTTTGTATATTATGGTATGCTTATAAAACGTTTGTGACAGACATTTGTGGCTCTTTGCACGCTGAAACTTTAGGAGCATCTAACAGTTATCTGACGAACTTAGTCGGTGTATTGCTAGCTGACCTGTACGCACTACTGGCTTTTTGTTACAGAAAGCTTCTGCTTTTTATACATTGTAAGATAACTGTGCAGGCTTTGTGGTATTATATCTGTGATCTCACTAGTCCTGCTGCTACATTTGTAGTGTGTTCCCTGCGTGGTGTCTTATCTGTGTAGTGGGTATCCCCTGTACTCGTAGTAGTACTACTCGAACTGCTCTTTCACTTGGAGAGCTTTACAAAGGTTTAATCGACTTACTTCTCAGTTTAAGCTACACATAGTGGGTAGTCTCTCCCTTATCTGCAGTACCTCAGCCGTAACTAAGACTGCGAAGCTCCACGTGGGGTTAATGGTCAACACCACTGTCGACCTTGCTACCATAGCGCTACCTACTGAGGTCTAAGCTAGTCTTGTTCCTCTCTAGGTTTTTAAAATATATATATATATATATATATATATATATATATATATATATATATGTATATAGTATAGCCCATTGTGAGCTTTTTTTGTATGTTTCGACCGGCGAGCGATTTAGTAATCCTTTAACTATCGCCCTGCCTGCTGAGGTCAAACCTGCTTACATTAATTCATTGGGATGAATTAATTTTCCCTGGTGGACAGTAAAGTATTACTCTTTAACCTTAGCGCTACCTGCTTAGGACCAAACCAATTTTGCACGTCTACTGGGCTCTGCTATATGTATAACACAGCAATTACATTTTATACTTATGCACACATAATACGGCAATACTTCACAAACATCCTATAGGGCTTTTTCTCATTAGCGGCTACTTCCGCCTGGGTTCAAAAGGGGTTTAACTTACACATTTGCCTCAGTCTACTTAATCTTGCACTCAGGCACTGAGTGCAGCACTCCCCGAACCAAGTGCTACTACAGAAGTTATCATTGGGCTTATTGTGCTGTAATCGATACTATTTTGGTATTCTGTACATTATAATATTTATGACCGTGTAGGGTTGTACTACTGCTAAACAACTTGCTTCAGCTTCCTCTTTGTTGTAGTTAAGTCTAATTGCTACTCTGGAAACCACAATATGTTTATGACTGTGTAAGACTGCATTACTGTTAAACTTCTTGGTTCTTTTTCTTTTGTCCAAAGGTTAACTACTTATTTTAGTTTTTCTACATTAGTTAATTTGTATAGTAGTTAGGTACTCCATGTGTTTGATAGTAGTTAAATATTTGTATAGTATAGTTTATAATTTGTATAGTAGTTAGATACTTATTGAGTTTGGTAGTAGTTAAATATTCTACGATTTTGTTTGCAGTAGTCACATTTGTATTTCTTGTCTGTGCCACACATTTGAATGTATAGGATTTGATAAACTGAATACCATACTAACACTCTACTGTATATTTACTCCATTTAACTGCTGACTTGCACTCCTCCTCCTTCACTTTTTCTACCTCTCCTGTACAGTCCTTAACCTAGTTGGCTAATACATTTTCATTCTTTCTGTCTCTCTTTTTCAGCTACCAAGCCTTGTGTTAAGACACAGCCTGTCCCTCTATCAGCAACCTGGCAAGGCTATTGAAATCCAACTGAACATAAAAGAAATCTATCCTAGAAGCTACACAGGAACTACCTAGACTTCTCTGTGGTCTGCCTCACAGTGTAGGTGTTATCCCAGAGTATCTTTAGGCATAGCCGAACTTAGGTATAGGCCAACTAGGCGGCCGCCTAGCGCGTCGCTCTAGCAGGGGCACTTTTCCAGTATTTATTTGGTGTAGGTAGGCCAGGATGGGGGCACCGGGTGGTGTGGGAGAGGGTGCCATGGAGACCTTTTGCCTAGGGCACCAGTTGACCTAAGGCCGCTCCTGTCCTTAGGATTATACTATAACTTGTGAGCGCTTTCATTTAATATTAATTGTGAGTGTATTAAATTTAAATTAATCTGTAAGGACCAGCACACTTGCGGACCTACCCTTCTGACCTTTCTCTTAATTATCTTACCCCCCAGCTCCTATCCTAGTGGAGCTAGTGCTATCCCTTCTTTCACCACTAGAGGGCAGCACACTTCAAGCCATGGTAAACTATCTTTTACCGGCAGTAGAAATCCACTAGCTCTGCTGTCCAGCCTTTCTCTGCTATCCCTGCTTTATCTTTTGACTCAAGTAATTATCCCATACCCAGCCTTTCTCTGCTATCCCTGCTTCTACTTTTGACTCAGGTAATTACCCCTTACCCCTCGAAAAGCTGAATAGGGACTTATCCTGGTTAGAGTGAGAGCTTCAGTAACAACACAAGCCCTTATCAACTGCTGCCATAGCTACTGGCCCACTTACTTTTACTCTCTGCTTAAACTCCCATACCTACTACAGCACCATTTATAAATTATCTTTTCTCTCTGTTCTACAGCCCTTTACTCTTACCCTTCTCCCCTTACATAGCTATACCTTGCTCCCCACTTTCAGTTTAGTAGTATCAGGAAATGTCTCTTACCTTTCCTTAGCCTGTAGAATACAGTCTCTCTGTTGAACTGATTGCCTCTCAGCCTGTCTCTGTTATTTACGTAACTACTTGCCTTGTCCATTCTCTCCTCCTGTTAGTGTCTCACCTTTCCCTGTAAGAGCCTGTTCTTCTCCCCTCCCCCCTCACTTTGTCTAGGTACTTCCTAGCCCACCCACCCCCCCCCTCTTTATCAGCGTCACTAAACCTATAAATATAGGTAAGCCTTTTGGTGCCATTTTCAAATCCCTCTGCCCCAGCCAACAGCCCCTCGCTCTCCAGGCGATGTGCGGTCCGTAAGTACATTCTATTTTGTGTTTGCTGTATTGGAATTTTGCACATCTGATCTGCTTTTACTACTATGTTGAGTAGGACTTTGTATATTATGGTATGCTTATAAAGCATTTGTGACAGACATTTGTGGCTCTTTGCATGCTGAAACTTTAGGAGCATCTAACAGTTATCTGACGAACTTAGTCAGTGTATTGCTAGCTGACCTGTACGTACTACTGGCTTTTTGTTACAGAAAGCTTCTGCTTTTTATACATTGTAAGATAACTGTGCAGGGTTTGTGGTATTAGATCTGTGATCTCACTAGTCCTGCTGCTACATTTGTAGTGTGTTCCCTGCGTGGTGTCTTATCGGCGTAGTGGGTATCCCCTGTACTCGTAGTACTACTGGAATTGCTCTTTCACTTGGAGAGCTTTACAAAGGTTTAAACGACTTACTTCTCAGTTTAAGCTACACATAGTGGGTAGTCTCTCCCTTCTCTGCAGTACCTCAGCCGTAACTAAGACTGAGAAGCTCCACGTGGGGTTAATGGTCAACGCCACTGTCGACCTTGCTACAATATTGCTACCTACTGAGGTCTAAGCTAGTCTTGTTCCTCTCTAGGTTTTTAAAAAAAAAAAAAAAAAATATATATATATATATATATATATATATATATATGTACATAGTACAGCCCATTGTGAGCTTTTCTTGTAGGTTTCGACCGGTGAGCGATTTAGTAATCCTTTAACCATCGCCCTGCCTGCTGAGGTCGAACTTGCTTACATTAATTAATTGGGATGAATTAATTTTCCCTGGTGGACAGTAAAGTATTATTCTTTAACCTTAGCGCTACCTGCTTAGGACCAAACCAATTTTGCACGTCTAGTGGGCTCTGCTATATGTACAACACAGCAATTACATTTTATACTTAAGCACACATAATACGGCAATACTTCACAAACATCCTATAGGGCTTTTTCTCATTAGCGGCTACTTCCGCCTGGGTTCAAAAGGGGTTTAACTTACACATTTGCCTCAGTCTACTTAATCTTACACTCAGGCACTGAGTGCAGCACTCCCCGAACCAAGTGCTACTACAGAAGTTATTATTGCCTTATTGTGCTGTAATCGATACTATTTTGGTATTCTGTACATTATAATATTTATGACCGTGTAGGGTTGTACTACTGCTAAACAACTTGATTCAGTTTCCTCTTTGTTGTAGTTAAGTCTAATTGCTACTATGGAAACTACAATATGTTTATGACTGTGTAAGACTGCATTACTGTTAAACTTATTGGTTCTTTTTCTTTTTCTTTGGTCCAAAGGTTAACTACTTATTTTAGTTTTCTACATTAGTTAATTTGTATAGTAGTTAGATACTTCATGTGTTTGATAGTAGTTAAATATTTGTATAGTATAGTTTATAATTTGTATAGTAGTTAGATACTTATTGAGTTTGGTAGTAGTTAAATATTGTATGATTTTGTTTGCAGTAGCCACATTTGTATTTCTTGTCTGTGCCACACATTTGAATGTAAAGGATTTGATAAACTGAATACCATACTAACACTCTACTGTATATTTACTCCATTTAACTGCTGACTTGCACTCCTCTTCCTTCACTTTTCCTACCTCTCCTGCACAGTCCTTAACCTAGTTGGCGAATACATTTTCATTCTTTCTGTCTCTCTTTTTCAGCTACCAAGCCTTGTGTTAAAACACAGCCTGTCTCTCTATCAGCAACGTGGCAAGGCTATTGAAATCCAACTGAACATAAGATAAACCTATTCTAGAGGCCCCACAGGAACTACCTAGACTCTCTGTGGTTTGCCTCACAGTGTAGGTGTTATCCTAGTGTATCTTTAGGATTAAACTATAACTTGTGAGCGCTTTCATTTAATATTAATTGTGAGTGTATTAAATTTAAATTAATCTGTAAGGACCAGCACACTCGCCGACCTACCCCTCTGACCTTTCTCTTAATTATCTTACCCCCCAGCTCCTATCCTAGTGGAGCTAGTGCTCTCCCTTCTTTTACCACTAGAGGGCAGCACACTTCAAGCCATGGTAAACTATCTTTTACCGGCAGTAGAAATCCACTAGCTCTGCTATACAGCTTTTCTCTGCTATCCCTGCTTCTACTTTTGACTCAAGTAATTACCCCATACCCAGCCTTTCTCTGCTATCCCTGCTTCTACTTTAGACTCAGGTAATTACCCCTTACCCCTCAAAAAGCTGAATAGGGACTTATCCTGGTTAGAGTGAAAGCTTCAGTAACAACACAAGCCCTTATCAACTACTGCCATAGCTACTGGCCCACTTACTTTTACTCTCTGCTTAAACTCCCATACCTACTACAGCACCATTTATAAATTATCTTTTCTCTCTGTTCTTCAACCCTTTACTCTTACCCTTCTCCCCTTACATAGCTATACCTTGCTCCCCACTTTCAGCTTAGTAGTATCAGGAAATGTCTCTTACCTTTCCTTAGCCTGTAGAATACAGTCTCTCTGTTGAACTGATTGCCTCTCAGCCTGTCTCTGCTCTGACCCGCTCCGTTCGCCTTGCCGGCTCACTCCGCTCCCCTACCCCCAATTTCCACCCACCCCCAGTGGTTCTACACTTATACTTCCCTAACCACACCGTCTCTCTCTTCCAACCTATCCCATACCTTCACCTCATCCCATACACTTTAGTCACACCCCTATCACCCCTATCACTCTTAATCAGCCACACCTTAAAATATCTTACCAATTTCACTCTACTCTTAACTACTACAAATTAGTGCCCTCCTCTCTTCCCTTCCCTTATCCTTTATCTTCTTTTTCCCAATCTCCTCACTCCTCTGATTTATAAACTCATTAAAATGCCTCTAGCTATTCTAACCAAGCTAACTCTTGCATTTATACTTCCTACTATCCTGACCTCAACCTACCTTCTTACCTCCTATGAAAAACTTCACTACTACTATCTCAACCTCCCCCTAAAGCAAACAGCAATCTACACTCAAATACCCTCTTATAGCCATACTATTATAACATCCACTCCCAGTTACCTACTACCAAAATACCATAGACTCTCCCACATTAAACTCAACATACCCACTATAAAGAAAGTGAAACCTCAAACTTACCTTAGGTATAATTCATTAAAAAAACTAAAACATCCCTCCTTAAAAGATGGTGACATCCACCTCAACCCTGGCCCTGCCAACCCCACTATCCATTCAATCCATCCTAAACTTCATAACTCTCTCCTAATAGGACACCTAAATATCCAAAGCATTAATAATAAAATAGCCCACCTCCATGCCATCCTAGATATTTACTCCTTTGATATCCTCTGCCTCACTGAAACTTGGTTGAAACCAGAAACTAAGGATAATGTAATCATCCCCCAAGGCTATAACATACTTAGACAAGATCGTACAAAACGGAAAGGAGGTGGAGTAGCAGTTCTGTTTAAAGATGGACTTCATATCTCTACCCTACCTTATAATCCAACCCAGGATAGTAACGCAGAAGTTCTCATCTCCAAACTACAAATCAGTTCCAGCAAATCTTTATACATTATCTGTATTTACTTACCACCAGGAAATAACATCTCTACAATAGAGGTCATATTAAACTGGGTGTCTTCTACTTACCCCCAAGAAACTATAATACTAGGTGACTTTAACATTGAAGGTGTTAGTTCAGAAAATCCTACTTCTCATATTAACCTCCACAGCTTTAGCCAAACTATAACCTCTACAACCAGAATTAACAAACCAAGTAAAAAAGAGAGTATCTTAGACTGGATACTTATAAACAAACACCAACAATCTTATAAGGTAGGAACATTGCCAGACAATGCAAGTGATCATTTTTTAACCTACATCATAAGAGAAAAGAATGATCTTCCCAACCTCCCCACCTTTAGTATAGCTCGTTCTAAAAAACACTTTAACTTAGAATTATTTCAAACTGAACTTAATGCCTGTGACTGGAACCATTTAAAAACCCTTCCACTTGAAGAGGCTGTAAAGTATTTTAACTCTAAATTTCTATCTATCCTAGGTACTCATGCAGCTAAACGGTCCATCAGAATGAAGTCCAAACCAGCCCCATGGCTCTCTAATGAAACCAGACATCAAATCCTGCTTAGAAACAAAGCATGGGCTAAGTAGAGAGCAAACAGAAATATCTCTGATCAACTAAATTTTAAACAACTGAGAAATAGTACAAAAAAGGCAATGCTTACAGATAAAAAGAACTACTACTGTAAACTGCAGCAAACACATCAACATAATCCTTTGAAGTTTTGGGCTAGTATCAATAAACTCCTTTTCCCAGGCCACTCTCAAACACCCACCCCACTTGACGCCGATCCAAATACCCCCCATCAAACTGCCAATACCTTTAACTCTTTCTTCACAGACACCATACAATCTCTAGCTAGACAACTTATCCCAGACAATTCAAGCCTTCCCACTACCCCATCAGGCTCTCTACCTACATTTAAACTACAACCCATCTCTACTACTCTCATCTATAAATTCATTCAAAACCTCAAGCCATGTACTCCTTCTGCTGACCAACTACCATCACAATATCTCCAAAAAGCAGCCAAAGCAATTGCCCACCCTATATCTATCCTTATAAATAGAACAATCAAAGAGGGTACCGTTCCAATTATTTGGAAAATCTCCCATATTATTCCCCTACATAAAGGTGGGAGCTCAAATGACTACTCAAACTACCGGCCTATAGCTCTCTTATCACCCCTAGCAAAAATTTTAGAAAAATGCATTCACAAACAACTTTTACATCATCTGTCACAATATAACATAATAGCAGACTGCCAACATGGCTTTAGGCCATCTCATAGTACCACTACTGCCCTTTTATCCTTTACAGATACCATTAATAGAAACCGCAATAAAAACATCCTCTCATCTGCACTCTTCATCGACCTTTCAAAAGCTTTCGACATGGTAAACCACACCCTCTTAATCAATATTCTTCAATCCCTTTCCTTTGACTCTCAAGCTGTTAAATGGTTCAGCTCCTACCTCAGCAACAGGCAACAGGCAGTTCTCTGGGAAAATCAAATTTCATCTGTTCTGCCAGTCACCCTCAGAGTCCCTCAAGGCTCTGTTCTTGGACCACTACTTTTCTCATTATTTATCAATGACCTCCACATAGCAATTCCTCAAGCCACCTGCATTTAATATGCAGATGATTCAATGCTTGTATGCTCAGCAAACTCCCCATCTGAACTTTATTCGCTTACTCAAAAATTAATACTGTAGAAACATGGTTTACAAAGCGCTGTCTCCTCCTTAATGCCAAAAAAACCAAACTCCTTCTCTTTTCCACCACTACCAAGTCCTCCCCCTTAGATTTCTCAGTCTCTTCCAATAATGGCACTGTCATATTCCCTGACTCTACTACTAAACTGTTAGGAATAACCATTGACAACTACCTTACCTTTGATCACCATATAAATAACACCATTAAAACAGTAAACAGAAAAATAGGCTCCTTATATAAAATAAAACCTTTCCTAACTCCAGCAGCCAGAACCAGAATTGCTCATTCCCATCTAATCTCTACTCTTCTGTATGCCTCACCTATTTATACCAACCTAAAGAAACATAATCTCAACAAATTAGCAACTTCCTACAACAACATCGCCAGATTTGCCACTGGCAATCCCTTTAGAACCCACCACTGTTTGAATCTTCGGCAACTAGACTGGCTTGAATTCTAAAACCACCTGACAATCTCCCAACTTACGATTGCCCACAAAATATTTTATCAACCCAATGCTACCCCTACACTCTCCAATCTCCTTATCCCCTATAAAAATCTGAATTCTCTACATTCTTCTAGCAAACTCCTCACAACCATTATAAAATCTAACAACATGGCTGGTGACTCTCTGTTTACTAACACAGCAGGAAAAAACTGGAACTTGCTACCCACCTTTATGTAGGGGAATAATATGGGAGATTTTCCAAATAATTGGAATGGTACCCTCTTTGATTGTTCTATCCTTGCCTCTCTTTAAACAAAAACTTAAAAATACCTCAAAATTCACTGGTTATGCCCCTGTAGCAACCCCGACTAACCATCCCCTCCACCCTCTCCCACCTTTGTACTTTATTTCACATTCCTTACAAACTTCAAAACTTTTAAATTCTTATACTTGCAAGTAAGTCTTGCACTGTTTCAAACTCTAATCTATATACTGCTGAATAATGTTCTACTAGAAGTGAAAACTTCCTCATGTATCTTACTGTGCTACAGTCTATTGTTGATTTTCCAAGTATATATATTATTTACTGATGCTTTTTCAAGTGTAAATACTTTTATTATGTTATAATTCTTGCTGTATTATTTTTTATCAATCCTTTCTTTTAACATGTAATTACATTTTAATTTTTTTTTCTATCTTGTTGGAGCTTTTCTCCCCGGGCCTCTACTGAAAATGAAAATATATCCAGCTAGACCAGCCCGGTTAACAAATGTAAAATAACAAATGTAAAATAAATAAAAATAAAAATATTTTCCGTGTACATTTCAGACACAAGCACAGGGTCTGC
>NC_056725.1:490373189-490448189 GCF_019279795.1 Protopterus annectens | reverse complement strand
AATGCATAGTGTAAAACTGGGGTACTTATGTTCTTTAATTTTCACATATCCCACTGCTGTGATATAAGAACCATGCACATTGTTATGCTATGAGGATTTTAATCTATGTACTATAGCCTTCAGTAAAAAAAATTACCAATAATGTGTCTGAAGTTATGAGACAACAGTGGTACATTTGTCAGTCTTTATTCTGAAGAAAGCATAGAGTATGAAGCAATGATACAGTTCAGATTGCCTGGCTTTCAGTACTGTTGCTCATGTAGGGCTGCATAATGAATGTGAAACAGTAACCCCATTATACTACTGTGTATGCATAAGTGCCTTCTCTCTGACTAAAGTATAGTACCAGCTAAAGCTGCATAGTAGAAGAACTGTTTTCTACAGTGATGTTGAGGGATCACTGCAGTACTATAATTCACTGAAGTACTCTAACATCAGTGAAATATATAAAATACCACAACAATGCATAAATTAATCTGTGACATTGCAGGTGTAGCGCAGTAATATTCTTTAAACTGTCTTATGTTTGGGAAGCATAGATCCCGGTACCACATTGTTCGTGTGAAACACATAACTAATACCAAGATATATTAGAATATATACTTCAAAATAAAAATAAAAAAGATCATAAACCATGTAGAAGCTTGTCACTGTTAAATAAAATTAAAATTTTAAATGACTGTGCGCTTTTGCCTTCTCATATACCAGGCATCTTCAGAGTCATTTGAGATAACAATTCAACAAACCATAAGTACTCTTCAAGGCAAAATATCCAACCAATCACATCCTATCACTTATAAAATTTAAAAATCACTATTTACATACTTAAAGGTAGATTTGCAATGGGTAATAAAACCACAACAAAGGGTATAAAACCTCAGCAAGAGATAAAACACAACACAAAAAAAACAAGAACTGTGGACATAAAAACTACGGTCTCACTTCAAATCTCACATCAAATTATTCTTCTTAAATAAAAATTTTTTTTAGAATTTTGAAGTTATTTTGTTGTTTTATTGTGAGGCAGACAATAGTTAATATTTTTTCAGACAAGTTCTTAAAAGTCATTACTTGCCTGAAACTTGACAAGCTCTTTGGTTTAATACAGGTGCCAGTGAAATACTATCATTGAGCCCTAGTAAAACTAGCATTCAATCTCATTTGCCATTTCATCTCCCTCAGCCCTACCTTCAACTTAGGATCACCTCCCCTTTCGTTGGTTACCACATTATCAATCACAAAAAGGACGGATCTCTTAAAATTAGCACATTTTGTACTATGCATAAATAAGGCATTGTGTGGATCCCTGTTTTTAATTGCTCTGAGATGTTCACTTATTCTGTCTCTAAGTCTACGTACAGCTTTTCCAACGTAGAATGCTGGACAGGAACTATTGTTGCTACAAGGGGATCAAAGACATTACCCCTAGCAGCATGGGTAAATAAATGGGCTAGCCCAGTGGTAAGGGAAACTGAGCACATTCTTAAAGACTATTGGCACGATCTTGAGAGGCTAAAAATCCTAAGGAAGGAGAGAGATTATTATTTTTTAACTACTGATGTAGTCAATTTATTCTCTGTGATTCCACACCCCAAAGGGTAGGAAATATTCCAAGATAGTCTATTAAGAAGTCAAAATGTGGACAGAGAAAAAATTGTTTTTCTTACAGAAATAATGTAAGTGGTGCTTAAAAATAATTTCCTGGCTTTTGAGGGTAAAGTTTTACTCCAGGTATCGGGTGTGGCGATGTGGGCCAAATGTGCCCCTGTCTTCGCCAACCTTGTACTCTTAGAATGGTAAAGAAAATTTATTTTTCAGTCACCCTACATGAACAAAATTAAGTCCTGTAATTGGTTTTTGGATGATATACTCATCCTATGGCAAGGTGATAAGAAAGAAGCTGAAGATTTTGTAGAATATTTAAATTCCACGACCACCTTCCTTAGATTTACAAGCAAATGGAAGGCCAATGAGATTGAATTTCTGGATACTTACTTATCAAAAGGTAGTGAAAAAGATGAGCTCAACAGCAGTATTTATAGAAAACAGAGCTACTCCAACACCCTGCTACTCTTTAATAGTTGTCACCCCCCCCACACCAAATGAAAGGTATAATAAAAGGTCAGATGGTGAGACTGTCCCGCTTAATAAGTGATGATACAACTTTACAAAGGAGATACATACCTTGATAGCAATGTTCATTGAAAGGGGGTGTCCATTAAAGTTGTTGATAAAAGTAAAAAGGGAAATATTGTTAAAAAGAAAGGGTCTATATTATGATATTGCATGCTCAGAAGAGCGAACGACACATGATCTACCCCATGTAAGCGAAAGCTTATAACGTTGAAACCTCAGAACAGCAATTATTTTCCAAGGGAAAAAAATTGCTGTTCCGAAACAAAAAAAAAAACCCTGTAAAACATTACATAATGTGGGGGGCTTCACCTCCCCACACCCCCTGACGTGGAGGCTGTGGCCTCCACACCCTCTCTACTTAAATATACCAACTATGAGATCACACTACAGTGCCAAAAATGGCAAAGTAGCGAAAGCGGCCAAGCAAATTCTTTCCCAGGGAAAGAATTCGCTTAAGAGCCACTTCACTATTTTGCCTTTTTGTGCTTTTCAGTTTGACAAAGACGCGTCGACAACCTGCGTCTGTGACAGCATAATAGGGAGCCAAAAAAACACCTCGTTTATCCCCATACTATGAACAGACAATGACCGGCTACAAATGCCTGTTACGGAAAGAAGTATGGATGTAATGGTGTTACTTTACAATGCTCAGTCATCCAATATATGTTCCATTGTTGACAGATGGTGGGAGATCTGTATAGAACAGGGAACTAAAGAGAAACTGGGGAAAAAACCCAAATTGTATATAGTAGGGGCAAGAATATCAAAACCACTGTAGAAGGTTACCCCAAAACTAACACCAAAGGTGGATACAAATCATTTATGACTAAATGCGGTGCCTGTAGATATTGAGAAAAAATAAAAATGCAGTTAATCTACTGGCGCGAGTGATGTTTGCCCCATAGGGGAAAGTACAAATACTAAAATGGAATTCGCTCTTCGAGGTGAAATCCATCTTCTCTAAAGATGGTTAGCTCGAGGAAATGGTAGGGTAGCCCTTAGAAGGGCTGTTGCTGTGGGTCTCCGTTCTGGTGTGGAGGCCTCGCTTTAGCCTTGAAGTGGTCTTTTGGTAGGATTTTGTGGTGTGGAGCCCTTAGAAGGGTTTTGTGGTTTTCTTTCAGATTTATCTGTCTACTTAGCCCTGGTCAGGGCTTATAGTGTGCCGGTATCAAAGTGGTCAAACTCTCTTATCCTGTCCCTCTGGTCCCTAGCAGGGGATCAATGGCTTGAGCCCTGATGAGGGATGTTGGTCCCATTGGTAGAGTATTGGGTCGCTCTGTGGGGGGCTGTGAGTTCGGTGTTCCATTTGCTCAGTGAGCTCTGATAAGGGTTTTAGTACAGATACAGATCCTAAAATTTACCAAAAGAGAGAGTTAAGCTCTGATAAGGGCTTTTGTCTTATTTGATGTAAGTGCTGATAGCAAAATAAACACAAACTCTGATGCTGTCGAGTTAAGTTTTCCTCCTTTATTTCTGTTGTAAAATTCACTTCTCCAAGCGCTGGTCAGAATGACCTTAATACAGTATGTGCTGTCTATTTATTTACAGAGATGAAGGCATGTCCCAGAGTCCAACCACTCACTTGGGGAGGCTTGGGTAGAGGGAGTTGCCTTTATTGAGCTACCCCCATGTGTTTGGACAATGGACCTGATTGGGGACTTCAATCAAAACATATCATTGAACATTCAGTCAGAAAAACATGTCACTTTTATTTTGATACATTATGATAAATTATATGAGACTTCCTCGGGCCGGACCCAACACACGTGAAGGCTAGGAAAACAGGCTGTGCCTTTATTGTGCTTCCCTCTTCTTGGTATGCGGACCTTTTTGGGGAATTCAAACAATTATATTTGATTAGACCCTCATCACATTTGAAATTCATGCACTACCCCTGTTTTCAATAGGAATGTTTGTATCTTTATCAAATCATTCTACCCCATGTTCTAAGGGCTCTCCACCACAAAAGTCTGCCAAAGGACCACGTCAAGGCTAAAGCGTGGCCTCCACACCAGAACGGAGCCCCACAGCAACAGCCCTTCTAAGGACTATCTTACCATTTCTTTGTGCTAACCATCTTTAGAGAAGAGGGATTTCACCTCGAAGAGCAAATTCTATTTTAGGGCCTGTAGATATTATAAATTTATTTATGATGGACCCTATGTTACTGTCAGTGACTATGGATTTTCCATACAATGCCCTGGTAGATGTAATTGTATTTCATCTATGTTAGTCTATCTTGCTACTTCTACATTGGAAAAACTGTACATAGATTTAGAGACAGAGTAAGTAAACATCTCAGGGTAATTAAAAACAGGGATACACACAATGCCTTATTTATACATAGTACTTGTTTGTTTGTCTTTCGGCTTTTCCCAGTTAGGGGTCGCCACAGAGGAACTCCGGTCCACTAATGATTGGCAGTTGTTTTTTTTTTTTTTTTATATGGTGTCGAGTTGCCAGCCTGATGCCCAACCTTCAACAAAGGCATGCCCATTCAATGCATGTCTTTCGAATGCCCACTCGACCGCGGGGAGGACATGCAGACTCCACAGAGAAGGCACTCCCAAACCAAGCTGAGAATCGAACGGGAGAACCTCTTGCTGTGAGGCAACAACGCTATAGTACAAAATGTGCTAATTTTAAGAGATTCATCTTTTTTGTGATTGATAAGGTGGTAACCAATGAAAGGGGAGGTGATGCCAAATTGGAAGTAGGGGTGAGGGAGATGAAATGGTAAATGAGGTTGAATGCTACTGTTTCACCAGAGCTCAATGATAGTATTTCACTGGCACCTGTATTAAACCAAAGAGTTTGTCAAGTTTCAGGCAAGTAATGACTTTTAAGAACTTGTCTGAAAAAATATTAACTATTGTCTGCCTCACAATAAAACATCAACACAATAACTTCAAAATTCTAAAAAAACGTTTTAGTTAAGAATTATAATTTAAAGTGAGACTGTAGCTTTTATGTCCACAGTTCTTGTTGTTTTTTTGCTTTGTGTTTTATTTTCTGCTGAGGTTTTATATGCATTGTTGTGGTTTTACTACCCATTGCAAATGTACCTTTAAGTATGTAAATGTTTTTTTTTTTTTATTTTATGAGTGATAGGATGTGATTGGCTGCATATTTTGCCTTGGAGAGTACTTATGGTTTGTTGAATTGTTATCTCAAATTACTCTGAAGAAGCCTGGTGTATGAGAAGGCGAAAGTGCTCAGTCGTTTGAGCTTTTAATTTTATTAAGCAGTGACAAGCTTCAACGTGGTCTGTGATCGTTTTTTTATTTTTATTTTGAAGTATTTGAAGTCTCTTGCCTGTTGGCAACTGCATTTATTTATTTTATATATTAGAATATATGTTAGCTTTTTAGCATGCAAAGAGGAATTCATAGATAGGGAGTCGTAGTTTGTAGTCTAAGACAATGCTAGACTCCAGGAAAAAGGAGAATATTTTTTCCAGAGGGAGTGATAGTACTTATCTACGTTGTGGGGTTCTGATGCACACGCCTTTTGTGGGTGTGTAAAAATGTAGAAGTTTTACACAAAAATGTGTTAGAGTAATCTAGTTACTTTGAAAAACAACATAAGATGAAATTTAATATATGTAACTTGAAACTGGTAGTGAAGAAAATGAAATATGCTCTAGATTCTACTATATCAGTAAGTAGAACACAGTAAACTTTTACTCTTGGATATCAAACATTACAAACACAGGGCTTCATTAAAATTGTTTGAAGAAATAAAGATGCATGCAAATATTGCTTTGCAGAAGTAAGAGTGCTAAGGGAGAATTTCTGGAATAAGTCAACATACTCCCCAGGATTCAATAAATTCTATGTAGGCCTCTCGTAGAACCTACACAGACTATACCTGTTACTGTGATGGTGTTCATCACCCGGCATCGTACAATGCATATTAATGAAGTGCAGTTTGGCTAAGCACAGTTTCACAGCTTTCAGAAGTGTTGCTGGCCATGAAATCTTGCAAGTGAACTCGGATAGCAATTCCATGTAAGTCAAAGCACCAACAGTTTGCGCATTTGTGAGAAATGCCACAATGATCACCAGGGCTACACGGATAGCACTGACCCTGTACAACATTTCTCCACAAAGGCCAACATAATGCAAGGATACATAAACAGAAACAGGGACATAAAATGTCACATAGATGTGCTATAATGAAACACAAACATACCTGTCATCCCCTTTGAGCAAGACCAAAGGCCTACATAATAGGGGGACAACAGCCCATAAAATATATACAGATATGTAATATTGCACTTCCACACCTAGAAAGTTGAATAAATAGACTGTACATTAGCACAAACCATCTAAATAGCATGTACATACACCAGGATTCAAACCCAGTAGCATCTGGCCCCAAAAAAGTATGGATCAAAGCATTAAAAGTGGTGCCACAGAGTCAGTTAAGTAGCACATGTATTTTATACAATCAGTAGTAACTGTCACAGTTTAACAAGAATTTTCCTTTGTACTTCCCTGTGCTCGCTTCCCATATCACCACTGTCCTATCTTCCCCATTTCTTTCTTATAAAGCATGATTGCATGATGGTGCACATTGTGCACTATTGCTAAGCAATGGTGAATAACACCTGTAAATAAATGTATGTCAGTGTATCACAGACACCTGTAAAAGTACTACATACACCTGTATTAGAAACCAGTACCATATGGCCCAAACAATAAGGAATATATTAATGCATTAACACATGCTGCCACAGTCAATTTTGCAGTACATGTATTTTATACAATTAGTCCTGTCACAGTTTATCAAAACAATCCTATTGTTCTTCTCTCTGCTTGCTCCCCATATCACCACTGTTCTATGTTCCCCATTTATATCCTTTAAAGCATTATTGCATGATGGTGCACATCACACACCAATGAGCAGCAATGCAGATACAAAAGCAGTTAAACATATTAGATACACCTGTGTTCAGACCCAGTACCATCTAGCACCAAAAAGGAACATATCACTGCATTAAGTGCATTAATAGCTGCTGCCACAGAGTCAGTTAAGTAGCAGGTGTATGCAACAGCAGTTAAGTCTGCCAGTTGCTATTCACTCTAAAACACACCTGCTACTCAACTGAGTTTGTGGCACCTCCTATTAATACATGGATTAATTGCTTTTTGGGGCCGGATGGTACTGGGTTCCAGTACAGGTGTATGTAACACTTTCAAATACTTTCACATTTGCTCCACTTAACATTGTGCGAAAGTGGTGCTTGAAGGTGTGCAATGCTGAGCAGCATGTTTGCATGATGGCAAGCATTACACAACACTTACAAACAGTGTGTGCATTCCCAGTAAATGTGATAACTGCAACTGGTGGGAAAACAATATTCTACATTGGTCTTAATCAGGGGTAGACATGGCAGGCGTGCAAGGTGAGGGATTGAGATTCCATGCTCAAAGATGGGATATCCAGGAGTCCAAAGTATTTGTTGGACCCCTAGTGAAGGAACATGGGCTCATGCTATTGCAGAGGGACTATTCTGGATCAAAGTATAAGTCAGAGGCATGGGATAGTCTTGTCCAGGCTGTGACAAGTGTTACCAGTATCCCCTACACTGGTGAGCAATGTAGACACCAAAACATTGACCTCCGGAGGAGGAAAAAAGATACCCTCAAATGTTGGGTTGAGGAATGTAGGTCTGGGGACACCCCACAGATATGGAAGACTCAATTACAGAGACTACTTGTAAGAGTTAAAAGTTGAAAATAGTCAGGACTGGTATTCATAATGGTATTCTGTTCTGTTCTGTTTTTTCCACAGCTGCCACAGAGAGAGAACTGAATTTGCAAACTCATAGGACTAGATTGGCCTGGATGAGAGAAGCAAGTAGTATGTATACATCAGAACAGTACTGTTATTGTAGAATTAAAAGTTAAAGACAGATTTTTTTTGGTATTTTATATAGCTGTATCAAATTGAGAATGAATATCTCAACTGTAAAAGCAAGTATGAATGCATTATCATAAAGCAACCGTTCCATATTCTAAAATAAACATGAGCATGCATCTCTCAACTGTAAAACAGTTCTTCACAGGTGATAAAATCACCAGCTCCACCACTGCTCCTGGAGGGAACCACTGCCTATCCTAAGGAGGCAGAGCTACCTGTGGAGTCAGATAGTACAAGGGAAGCATAGAGGGTGCTGCTAGGTTGTGTCTCAGACCTGCTGGACTTTGGTGCTGTAGTTGATGGAGTTGTGGGCAGGAGGATCCAGTGGTCCAGGCCTACCCCACTGAGCTTTGGAAAAAAAAAGAAAGAAAGTGAATATAAGAGTCAGGGTGAGAAAAAAAGGGATAACATTAGTAACTTCATATATGACATACAATGCACTAATACAATTATTTGACTCTATTATGTTAACTTTACTTTTTAAGACTACTAACTCCTAACAAATAACATTTTTACTTTTAAGACTACCCAGCTCATAACAGATGTGCATTATACTACAGATTGCAGCAAGCAATCCTTGATGTGTGCATATATTGCACAGATGAGTGCTCCAGTTATACAGGTTACAGTTTACAGTAGGCCATTTGTGCTATTCATATGGAGGTTTGAATTTACCTTAAATTATTGATGACAAATTAACAGTATTGTATAGATGGGATGTGTGGCATCTGAACCCACGACCTCTAACTACTGTCTAATACTGTACCATTGGTTTGGCCTACAGACTAATACATGCATCGTTTGCTTTTACACTTGAGAGATGCCTGCTTGAGAGATGCCTCCAGACAATGGATCCAACCCAGTTTGGTTTTGTCAAAGGTAGATCATGCCTACTCAACCTGGTGGGCTTTTTTGAGAAGGTCACCAAAGCAATGGATGAGGGCAAAATTGTTCACGCTGCCTAGACATTTGACACAATACCCTACTCGAGCATTACTGACAAACTCAAGAGGTTAGGTACAAACCTGTATGTCACCCGGTGGATAGCCAACTGGCTCACAGATAGGACCTAGGAAGTTAGAATTGACAAGTCCACCTCTACAAAGAGACCAGTCACAAGTGGAGTCCCTCAAAGATCAGTCTTTGGGCCACTCATTTTTGGCATTTACTTCTCAGAAGTCAAGGCCAATGTCAGTGGTCTTTGGCTGACTAAATTTGCAGATGATTGCAAATTAGGAGCTGTCATTGAATCTCACACACTGACACAAATGTTCTCTAGGAGGGTTTGAGACAGAAAAACAACTGGTGTCAGAGCCATGGACAAAAACTAAATGCCAAGAAATGCATAATATTATACTCTGGGAAGTCATCCATCCCTGGTAACTATCATATTGACAACACACCCCTTAGAGCTGACCCAGTAGTCAGGAACTTAGGGACCCACATAGATAGTAATCTAGCCTTTAACTATCACCTGTTTACAGTGGTGAGGATATAATTTTATGTTGCACAACTTATAAACAAAGGTATGGCATTCAAGTCCAAGGAAGTCATTGTTCCACTGTATTCGGCATTCATCAGACCTATCACTGAGTACGATGCCCCCTTTGCTATGTGCCTAACCAGAATATCCAACAATTGGAGCATCCACAGAGGTTCCTCACTAAAAGAATACAGGGAGTAAGTAAAATGTCTTATGCAGACCACCTCAAGGCCCTATCCCTGTATTCTGTCTCCTACAGTCTTTTGAGGGGAGAGCTATGCCTAGCATACAGAAAAGTGTCAGACCCCACTCTGATGGATCTCCCACATATCCAGAAAACAAACAACACCATGATTACCCATTCTAAAGACTTAAACCTTGCCTGTGATATAAATAGGACCTGCTGGAGAGATAGGTATGCATCACAGAGACTACCCCATCTATGGAACAGGCTCCCCATCCATGTAAAGCAGAGTTCCTCCCTAACCCAATTCAATTGCAACTTGGACAATTGGATGTGAAACTGGAAATTCATTCCTGATTTGGTACCTATACCTCTAATGGACACAGGTAACCTGTAAATGGTTCATCTCCCAGGCCTATGCTTACACTTATCAAGGGTATCAGAAATGGTCACAGATTTGGGATGCATGCCTAGGTTTAAAAAGGCCCTTGTGGTCATTAGCCTAGTAAACACCTATGAACCTATGATATTAGAATACTGAACTGTTGGTTTGTGCTACACAATAATGTATGCATACTTGCTTTTACAGTTGAGATATGCATGCTCACTTTGATACAACTGTATAAAATATCCCAAAAGCTATCTTAAACTTTTAATGGTACAGTAACAATACTGTTCTGCTGCATACATACCACATGCTTCTCTCATCTGGACCAGTCTAGCAGCATGGGTTCTCACATTCAGTTCTCTCTCTGTGACAGCTATGGAAAAAACAGAACAGAACAATATACCATTGTGAATACCAGTCTTGACTATATTCAGCTTTTAACTCTTACAAGTGGCCTCTGTAACTCTGTAACTGATACTTACACATCTATTGGGTGTCTCCAGTCCTACATTCCTTGATCCAACATTTGAGAGTATCCCTCTTCCTCCTCCAGAGGTTGTTGTAGAGTTGTCTATATTGCTCACCAGTGTGGGGGATACTGGTAGCACTGGTCACAGCCCAGGTAAGATCATGCCATGCCTCTGAATTGTACTCTGAGCTGGAATAGCCTGGGCCCATATTCTTTCTCTGGCAGTCCAACAAACACTTTGGACTCCTGGATACCCCATCTTTGAGCATGGACTCTCACTACCTCTCCACTAATGCCTGCTATGTCTACCACAGATCAAGACCAATGTAGAATGATGTCTTCCCCACCAACTGCAGTTATTGTGCTTACTGGGAGTCTGCACACGGTTTGAAAATGTTGTGCAATGCTTACTGTCTCTCATACACAGTGCTCAGCACTGCATAATGGTAATCAGAGTGCAACATTGGCAAGCAATGCAATTTCAGGGTTATTGGATGTACACACCATTGTGTAAGTGTTTTAGGAAAAAGTGAAGGCCATGCCAGTCCACATAGCTGGAATACATTGACAGGAATATAGTACACAGTATATTTTCTAGTTGTGACTGTCTGCTTCCTGGGTGATCTGAGTTCTCCAGTTCCAGTGTTTGCACTGTGTGGTGCATCAAGCAAACAGTGACAAAAAAAAAGAAATGTAAATAAAGAAAACTAAGGAAAGGGAAAAGAAAATGCCGTGCTATCATATAATCCTAAGATCTGAATATTATGGCATGATCTGTGATGTGCACCATGCATTTGGACTGGACAATCCTGTAAGACACATGTTAGAAAGTAATTATACAGATTGCAGTGTCTTACTTCACAACCTTCACAAGAGCATTCACTATAAAGTTGTGACATTTTGATGCTATCAACTGTCAAACTTTCCAAGGCCAATATAAGTTAAATGTTCAATTCACCACAAATGCAGATACACTAAACAACAAGTTAGCTATGCATCCTGAGCATCAGACACAACATATGCAGTATGTAGGTGACAAAATGGTACCATACCTTCTGAGATTCAGTACTCCTCTGTACAGATATCCTGAAGCAAATGCTTTCTCTCACTGTTACAAGCATATAGAACTCTCCTCAATATCAGTTTTTCTAGCTAGAGGGTTGCCTTTTTGGTGTAGATTATTAGTGGATTGCATCTGTGAGTGATTACTGCTTCAAAAGAGGAAATCACAACAGCGCTGCAGGCTGCCTTATTTCGACTGGGCGAGTCAGCTTAGATCTAGAAAGTGTCTCTGGAGAGGCCACAGGCCTTTCTCATCTACAAAAGACCGAGGCTACAAACCATGCCATAATGTATGTGGATAGATTAAAAGCCATGTCACTGCAATCTGTCTAGTGTAAGATGAAGTCACATCTGCCTGGACACTAACTCACTGTCTGACCATGCCTGGTTGGATTACTGCATATCCAAAACTATCACATAGCTAATGACATTAGCAGAGTCTGTTGAGGCCAGAATAAGTGCCCCACGTGCTGATGTAAAATGCTCTAAGTAATGTGAAGCAACAGCTCATAGATACACACTCAGTTGACTGCAGTGAGAATAGAACCCCATCTGTCTAAGTATACAGACTACAGAACACAGTAGTTTATACAAGCACCACAGCTCAACTCTGACTTATGTGTCAGACAACATTTTATAGCTGATGACATCAGCAGTGTCTGTTAAAGACAGGGTAAGTGTCCCACATGCTGGTGTAAAATGGTCCTGGCAATGTCAAACAACAGCTCACAGATGTGTCCCACATACTTGTGTAAAACTCTCTCGGTGCTGTCAATCAACAGCTCACAGACACACACACACACACACACACACACACACACACACACACACACACACACACACACACACACACACAGTTGAGTGCAGGAAATATAGCACCACTACCTAAGTACACAGACACTACTCAACACAGTACTTTATACAAGCACCACAGCTGAACTCTGACTTGGAGTGTGCCAGTCAACATTTTATAGCTCATGACATGACCAGATAAGTGTTCCACATGCTGGCATAAAATGCTCTTGGCAATGTCAAGCAAAAGCTCACAGACACACCTACACCCACACCCACACAGTTGACTGCAGTGAGAAAAGAACCCCTACCTATCTAAGTACACACACTACAGAACACAGTACTTAATGCAAGGGAAAAGGCACAAGTCTGTTATACCGGAGTGCAAGTAAACTTTCAGTAGATGACATTAGCAGGCCGTTGGGAGGGTTGCATGAAATGGATGTGTAATTGTGTGCAAATATCAAAATACTGGTAATCCATGCCATTGGAGAAGTAACTATAGGATACCATGTTTACTCTGCTGACTAGAAACACACACAGTCAACTGCAGTAAGAACAGAGCCCCTACCTACCTAAGTACACAGACTACAGAGCACAGTACTTAACACAAGTACCACGGCACAAGCTAATTTATCCATGAGTGCAGGCGAATTTATAGCAGATGACATCCGCAGGCCATGACAACGGCTCAGGAGACCTGCATAGGCACATAGCTTCATAGCATCACATGAGGCTTCTAGCCTAATAGAACTAGGCTGTTTAGAAGCCTAGCTGTGTAACAACACAACTACACCTTCACACACCTCCATGCACCTCCATGTAAATAAGGTAAGCACAGGCAAATTTGGTGTCACTTTCCTCTGTTCCTGTGATATAGCACAAACATGGAGCATCAAAAAGTGAAGGAAAAGTTGCACACCCTGTACTAGAACCATCTATACTCCAGCCCTACACATACACTTGCTGCCACAGGAATAGTTACATGACAATCCTGTAATCATGTCAAGAATGCACATTTTTTTGTTATGATTGGAGATCCAAACATAATTCTTTACAGTGCATCGAGATTTGTCTTCCCCACTTACTACTAGTTACTGAAAAATTAGATTAAAAAAAGTGATGTTTTACTGGCTTTGAGAGCTGGTAAAGCAGTGGGGGACATGCTAGATGTTGTTCGTATTCCCTGTGTAAGGGAAGTAGGTGTAACCAAAGTACTGGTTGTATGTTAGCAGAGAACTGGCAGAAATTGGAGTTGAAACAAAGCTATTTCATGCCATGCTGCTTCTGTTTTCTGGTCAGCACTGTCTGCGTTTAGTGCAGATTCTATGTTGACAGTGCCTGGGGGGGGGGGTGCTTAGCAAACCTCTAAGTGTTACAGTTGGGTCTCGCACTGTAGTACTGCTTAAGCAGGATGATGATCAATCATTTTTTGAGAGTTATCATGGCGCTCCATGTACTACAAAATAGTCCTTCAGGCATCAGAAAATGGCAGGAACAGAACAATCTGAACCTCTGTTAATATGGACATGGAAGGTTTATCAAGTTCTACAGCAGTTAATAATACTCAAAATAGTCAAGGTGATATTAAATACTTGTAAAAATGGAGTGGAAGATGCTGTACCTGACAACTATTATGGCAGAAGTTTGCTTTTTTGGCTTACTTTCAGTACAAAAGTTGAAGGGGACTGCATTATTTCAACCAGGCTAATTATGGACAGAACAGTAATGACTTTTTAAAGGAATGGAAGAAAACTGATTTAGACACTAGCTTTTAATACATGAAATTAATATTAAAATGTAGAAATGCAGTCGCTATGCACTGAAATAGTTTTGGAAAAAGACAAGTTGCAAAATCATGTGAAATATGAATAACACCATGATGTTTTTTTTCAAAAATATTAAAGGGCAGGACGAGAGGTAAAAAAAATTTAAAGTTTAAATGTTATGAAATTATGTGTTAACTCAGCCTGGGGGTTTCTGTTTGCATTATAATCTGTGTTGGTCACATTTCTGTGAATCCTTTCTGCTCATCATCTGAGCTGTTGGCTGCTGAGATTTGCCTGCAAAAATCAACTAGATACACAAACTGGTTTAAGTATACTTTTCTCTACACTTATTTAAGATTAGATATTTGTAGATATCTGTTTAATTGAATATCGTGCTCTCTCGCTCTCTCTGCAGTTAATCCACCCCCCTTCCCTGTCCTGTTGTGGTGCTAATCTTGGTGGCTTTGGAATTGCCTAGCCCTGCTGTAAATCTGTTTTTGGACACTCATCCTGGGCATATCTCATTTGCTCACTCAACTGAGTACAGTGAGATTGTATTTTGATTTCAGACACTCCTACCAGTCTCATCTCCTCTGCTGGGTACAGAGAGAGCACTTGGGAAGGACATCCCCTATAGTATTTTAATCTGCTCTGTTTCCTCCCTCTCTACTAATTTATTTAATACTTTCTTGAGCTGCTCTTACATAACTGTATTTTATCTTATTACCTTAATGTGCTGTTCTGTGTGCTTTTGAAGTGTTCAAGTGCTCTTATTCTGCACTTGGTGCCTCCATTTTGATTTTTCTTAACCTACTGCTCTCTGCACTTGTTTTTTTGTTGTATTTAACTTATCTGCATTTATTTAAACTGTATTTGCCTTAATATTGCTACAAACTTGGGTGCTAGCTTAAACTGCATTTAAAGTGTTTTTGCTACTGTTTTAACTGCTTTTCTGCAAAGAAAAACAAACGTTCTAAGCTTGTTTCCTGCCTTTCCTGTAACTAGTCTAGTCTAGATACAGATTTGCTGTATCCAGGACTGTTTTGTAAGTTTGAGTCCCCCCAGACCTTTCTGTGTTGGAGGCAAGCCCTCTAGCTTATCTGTGGGAGTGCAGTGGTAAGCACTAGGGAGACTATCAATCACAAGAGGAGTGGTTTCTGGTCCAGAAATTGAAGTTTATTGGCCATTTGGGCATTTTTTTCCATCTTTCAACTTTCTGGATTAAAGCCCGTGTTTGCACACCGTGCTGCGGAACTCAGCTGAGGTAAACTATTACTGGTGCCGGAACGTTTGCTCTTCAATTTTTCCCTTAGAACGAGCTAGTTCTTTTACTACTTGCCCTTCAATTAGAGTAATTGGCTAGTACTTTAACAGACTTTTCTAGCATTTATTGTAGCACACTTGGGTGCTATCAGCACTAGCTGTTCTTACGCAGTAACAGCACCAGTACTTATTAGTTATGACTACCCCTCCTGGTATGATTGTAGGGCAATTTCCTGTTTCTCCTGCTAACCTGGTTCACTTGAGCATTCTGAGACCGTGTGGCAACTGTCTAATGTACACAGACAACCCTCTCCTCTTACCTCGCAAAACACATACCTGTGTGAGATGCGCTTACATCACCAAAATGGAAGCAGTGCCCACTCCAACCAAGACCGGACTAGCTGGTCAAGAGGAGAAGGTAAACACCTGCAACTAACTACATAGAACACACAGCCCTCCAAAACACCAACCATTACAACCCACGGGCTCTCAATAAAAATTTACCCAAACAGAGACCCTTGAGACAGAAACACACTCAACCATCACAACACAACACCAGCCCCAAAACACACAGCTCACCACCACAGTGTGCCCCTCAACCCAAGCCCTTAAGGCAAAACACTTTTCCCAATGTACTAATCATAGGAGACTCAATTGTGAGGCACACTGCTGTCCCACTCACTAGGCTGAACAATGAGAAGGTGACCGTCAGTTGTCTATCAGGTGCCAGGATCTGCCACATAACACATGCACTCAGGTCACTCCACAACAAGTACAAATATGACTCAGTCATTGTCCATAGGGGTGTGAATGACCTGAGAGACGTACCTCTCTGGACTGCATGAAAATAGATGCGATGGTACTCTCAGATTAAGTAGCCCAGGTAGGTATGACCCTAGCCCTGAGTAGTATTCTACAGTCACCCAGAATACCACAGTACGAGCAGAAAATGATTGACTTCAACAGTTGACTAAGTTTCTGGTATCATTCTAAAGGGATCCAGTATCTGTCTGTCTGGGGCAGCATGGTCGACAGACCTCTATATTTTGCCAGAGATGGGATGCATCTGTCACCCCTGGTATTCCGGGTACTGGCCAAGGCTCTTGCCATCCCTAAAGTGCCTTTTTAGGCAGTGTTCCAAAGACCAAAATTCCACTGTAACAGCTACAAACAAATGCAATTTGAGGGTCATGCTGCTCAATGCCTGAAGTCTAATTCTCAAGATGCACTCACTTGAAGATCTCCTCAAAATGGAGAATGTCGACATCTGTGCTGTAATGGAGACCTGGTTTAAAGAGGCAGAAAGGGGCAGAAAGCATCTCTGCGCCCCCAGGCTACGACTCATTCCATATCTTTTGGCCCCAGAACATGGCCGGAAGCTCCAAAGGCAGTGGTGTCTCCATATTCTTAAAAGATATGCACACCTTTAGACTGGTAGCCCAGCATAATGCATCTGAGATACTTCAGTTACAACTACCACTGGGTAAGATGGCAATACAAGTCATAGCCTGCTACAGAACACCAAACATGTCCCTAGACTCGCACGCCAACTTCCTAAGCACCCTGGACTCTATCAAGGGTCTAACCCAATACTGTCATACTGGGTGGCTTCAACTTACCCTTCTATCAACTGGGAAAACTATTCAAGTACCAATGTACAGGCCCAACGCTTTCTGGAATTTATCAGTTCCAATGCCCTGGACCAGCTCATTCTGACCCCCACTAGAGGAAACCATGTCCTCTACCTGGTTATCGCCAACATTCAAGACTGTTGCTCCACACCTATAGTCAGTTCCTCCCTGGTTAAATCTGACCACAAACTGATCACCATGGAAATCTTCATCACACCTACACCCCCCACTAAGGTGACCACCCTGAAAAACTTCTCTAAAGCTGACTTTGGGCTCCTAAAAGCAAAGGTGGCTAACTTCTCAGCACCCATGGCAATGGAAAATAGCTGCATGACTGCCAAATCATACACCAGTGCACTGTACGAGCATGTACACAAATGCATGGACCTTGCCATACCAAATATAACTAAGACGCTCTCCTCCAAAAAAAGGAAGCCAATCTGGTGGTCCCCAGCCATCAATAAAGTCTATAACAAAAGGAAGAAAGTATTGCAGAAAAAACAATGAATTCACAAGACTGGAAAACCTCCTTTATTGGTGTTAACAAAAAGCTGAGATCCTATATCAAATCCTCTAAAGCCAGCTATGAAGGCAGAATTGTGGCTGACACCAAAAACCACCACAAAGCCTTCTATAGCTATATCAAAAACCTCAAAGGTAATACCCAGATTTGCTCTGAGTTATTGCATAATGGTACCTCCTATAATGAGCCAGCAGATATAGCCAATATACTGGCTGACAGATTCAGTCCCAACCTTACCCGTCTCCCCCCCCCCCCAGGGCCCTATCACAATACCAGATGAAAGCCTGGTACCCACCATTTCTGTGGCACAGGTAAAAGCTGCATTGTCCAAAGCCAAGAATTCACCATCCATGGGACCTGATAATATCCCTGGATGTGTCCTACATGAGCTACAAAATGAACTGGCACCACATCTGAGTGTCCTGTTCAATCATAGCCTTATCTCAGGCTATGTCCCTAATGAATGGTGCACTGCTACAGTCATCCCGCTCCATAATGGGGGAGAAACTACAGACCCTGGGAACTATTGCCCCATTATCCTGACAAGCTTGGTATGCACAACTGTGGAGCACATCATCATAGACCTGCTTAACAAAGATATAGGCAATCTCCAAACTCTTGACCCCACACAGTTTGGCTTTGTCAAGGAGAGATCCTGCCTGCTGAACCTGGTTAACTTCTTTGAGGCAGTCACCGAGGCTCTGGATGAGGGTAAGGCAGTGCATACAGCCTACCTCTACCTGGCCAAGGCATTTGATACCATTCCCCATCAGGTATCCTTGATAAACTCACCAAACTAGGCATCAGTCCTTACATCACTAGGTGAGTTGCAAATTGGCTCAAAGACAGGACCCACAGAGTGAAAGTTGTGGATTCCAAGTCAGACTGTCAATCAGTCATGAGCCGAGTCCCACAGGGCTCGGTCCTGTGCCCTCTCCTGTTTGGCATCTACTTCTCAGATGTCCAGGCCAACATAGAAGGACTTTGGCTGACCAAGTTCACTGATGACTGCAAGCTAGGAGTCATGATCAACTCCTCAAGTGATGAAGACATCCTACAAAATGGCCTCTCTGAGACAAGTGACTGGTGTCAGAACCATGGCCTGAAGCTTAATGCCAAAAAATGCATTATCCCCTTTGGAAAAAACTCAGTTCCCACAAATTACCATGTTGATGGGAGCCCACTGAACACTGAAGGGGCCATAAGAGATCTGGGCACCCAGATTGACAGCCACCTCACCTTCAACCGCCACATTGCCACTATGTCAGAAAGTTGTTCTATATGGTACATCTTATAACCAAAGGTTTTGCATACAGGAAGAAAGAGGTCATCATCCCTCTTTTCTTATCCCCCATTAGACCAATCATCGACTATAATGCCCCGTTTGGCATGTACCTGAACAGACACCTCCAACAGCTGGAGAGGCCACAAAAGTACCTCACAAAAAGAATCCTATGCCTTAAACACATGTCCTACATGGATAGACTCAAACTTCAGCTGTTCTCAATCTGTTATCGTCTACTTACAGGTGATCTCTGCTTGACTTACAAAGCCATGTCTGACCCAGCCCAGCTTGAAATGCTACGCCTAAAGAAATCCCAATCCCCCCATGCCACACGCTCCAGAGATCACAACCTCATTACCAGAATTAACAGAACATGCTGGAGGGACAGGTTCATCTCCCAAAGACGGAACATACTCTGGAATAAGCTTCCCATTCATGTCAAGCAGAGCACCTAGCTGGCCCTCTTCAAGAGAAATCTTGAATGGATGGGTAACAAAGTTCACTCCAGGGATCATTCCAGTTGCACTACTGGATATGGGCACTGTGAATCAGGTGGCATGGTGCCTGGGCAATTTTTGGGGGGCTAGGCTTGTAAAGGCTCCAGGGCCATTAGCCTAGTACACACGTATGAACCTATGAACAAGCACAGGGAAACCTGCCATTCGTTCCTCCATATCGTGCAATGAACAAAATAATAAAAAGTGGACAGAGATGACACATTTTGCCAACAAATGAACAGGAGGTTTCATCTTAATGAAAGAGAGCTTGTGAATTGTGCACTGGTTATGTGCATTTTCACCCTTCACCCTTCAGAGACCTACATGTATACCTCTGTAAATCTAAACTGATACACCCCCCTGATGTCATCATTCACTGTTGCCATCTATTGAAATCAAATACCGAGGAAGTGCCTACATGATGTGAACATCCCTGCATGGTTCCTTTTTTTTGGGATTCAGCAATTCTAATGAGTTCAGATGTCATTTGTATCTTCAGCATGCTGACAGCCCTGAATCTACATGGTTGGCAACCAATAAGCCAAGGAAACGGAAGCGGAGCTGAACGTTGAACACACAAGGGTGGGTATTACTTTGCCATATATCAACACAGATGAGTACTGTTTTTGAGAAGATATGCCTACATTTTGTCAACTACATACTGCATATGCTTACATGCCACTATGAATAATCTGTTTCGTGGGGTTAACATCTTTAACTGTCTGCATTAATTACACGTGTATTCTTCATTTGGGGGTGGGGAGTGAAGCTGCATTTATGTCATGGCACTTAAAAAGGATGTGTTGGTATTGCTACTCTCCTTTTGTTGCATTCACCCTGTACAGAACTGGAATTATGTGTCTGCTGTCACATGTTAAGCTACGTTCTGTACAAATCTAACAACATTTACTTGCTCTTTTTTCTGTGTACACTCCTTTCCCTGGCTGTATTTGAAAAGTTTTCAAAAACATGGGAACACCAGCATGGAGTCTACATGATTGTTTTACAGCTTGTTGACTTGCCCCCACCATGTTGGTTTGCTTGATTAGCATACAATTCAGCTTTTCAATTTATGCTGTAATTAGCATGCCACAGTATTTACTTTGTGTGTGAGTGAGCGTCGCTTCACAGAGTTTACTGAATCTAAAAATATTTGCAGCCATGTGTGCATTGAGCCACAATGTACGCATGATGAAAAATAACTATGTAGGCTTTATTGAATCCCCCCAGTAGTTTTAAATACATTTTAAAGATTGTGATACATGCATAGCTCCTGATTCAAACTGCTCATTGGGGACAGATTGTTTTATCTATGAATTCTTTAGTGTATAGCAGAGTATTTAGTATAAAATCCCACAAAGAGTTATTTGTTTTATTTTTCGACCGTGGGCAGGACATGCAGACTCCACACAGAAGGCACTCCCAACCCAAGCCGAGAATCAAACTGGAGAGCCTCTTGCTGTGAGGCAGCAACGCTACCGCTGCACCACCACGGAATGTCCTTATCAGTTAATGTGTCAGGTATATAGCAGCTCAGAGCATGGCAGTGAGGAAAGGGAGGCTGGAATATGACTTGCAAATGAAAAGTACATTATAAACTGCATATGAACAAGGCAAAAACTAGTAAAGCCAATATATATATATATATATATATATATATATATATATATATATATATATATATATATATATATATATATATATATATATATAAATGTGGCTTTTGAGTATGTGCAACTGTAACATGTTGCTTCACTGACAGGCGATAGTTAGATAAAGAAAACATGAAAAAGATCTTCTGATCTAGATAAACACAGTGGTAGAAAAGCTCAGTTATTGTTTTTTTTCCCTGACTGCATTGTATATTCTTCTATTATACCCCATTTCTACAACTCTATCTGAGACTGTTACTCCATGATGTCCATTCTGTGCTGAGCTCTACATCTTTTGTCCCAATGACCACTACTAAAAAGCCACATGCAGTCTTGCTATTACTACCATTGTGTCTCTGGACCAGGGGTCCAGAGAAGTAAATATTGTGGGAAGAAATATCCAGGGAATTGTTATGGCTAGGCTTGCATAGGCCCTAGGGCCGATAGCCTAGTACCAACCTATGAACCTATAACAATAAAGCTAGAGCTGAAGGTAAGCCAGCACTATTGTGTAGATGGATAAAGCCATAACTATGGCTCAGATGACCTGAGTTTGATTAGGAGGGATAAAGCCCTAACTATGGTTCAGATGACCTGGGTTTGATTAGTGGCTCAGGAGTTTTTGGTACTGGCAGAGAGTGATGTGTATGCCCATGGGGGGGGGGTTGCATTAGTCAGATATGTACCTGAAGGGAGCTGGGGTCCACAGAGGGGAGTAGTTAGTCCCTGGCTGATGCTGATAAATGTAGGGGTGGGGTTTGGAAAATAAGGGTTGGTTGCCAAGCAAAGCATTAGCTAAGTTCCCTGGCTATACTGTACATGCAGTGGACCATGCAGCTCTAACTAAATGAATGCACGACTGCATGCACATAGAGCTTAGTTTCCACTGGACACTGCACTGGTCACTTTCCAACCTAGCACCTGTGTTACACTCAGCTTCCCCCAGTGCCATGGCTAGTTTTCATGCCCTCCTAATGAGATGGGAGCTGACAATCAACCCAAGCATCTCATCCTTTCCATCTAAACCTCTGATGTGTGTTGAGCTAATGAAATCTTGATAGCTGACAATGAAGTTGGGAGGAAACCTGTACACCAGCAGACTGTCAAGCACTGAGCTACTATGCTGTTCACCTATCATATCTTGTTCCTTATAACTAAATTTGGAAATGTGCCTTTTCTAGCAAACACAAGAACCCCAGTTTATTAAAAGAAACTTATAAGTAGTTGTGCTCTTGTATAGTTATTCGTTAGTAATGCATTTGTTATTCTCTCAGCACTTTTGTGCCATATTTCTTTCTTCCTGTGGTGGCTGCAGATTCATGGAACCCTTTGCCATGATGCATTGCCTTACTTGATTTATGGTCAGTTCTCTGAATCAAATGTACTTAGAATTTTCATATTCCCTCTGTTTTTGAAGTTTACCTTGTATTAGTATCAATAAGCATCTCTACAGACTAAAGAGATTATCCATGAGAAAATTTAATTGAAATGATGGTCAGTAATCACCAGGCTGAACAAAGTTTGTTTGCTAGTAGAGTTCATAATGGCTAAGAATAAGAATGGTCATAACATATTCTGCTTACTGTCAAATGTTACTGCCAACTAGCAGAGACTTGGCTAGATCATTTGACATCTATGGCAGTCCCAGATTGGGGTCCCAGACCATCTCACTCATCTCAAAATTAAGGACCAAAAATGGTCTACTCGAAGAGCCAAAAAAGTAAAACAGTTTTACAATGTTCTGAACTGTTGATCAGCTTATACAAGACCTGTGTTACAAGTAAGTTGATAAACACATTCATTTTAGAGAAATTAATCCTAGGTCTTCACTCACTCACAGTCAGAAGCTCTTCAGTACTACTGATCGAATGCCCTGACAGTCTTCACCTGGGGCAACTGTCTCCTTTACCCTACCATAGTTATGGTGCTGCCAATTAATACTTTTTTCTGTGCAAGTGTCACTCACCATTCCTTGTGAAAATGATTCCCAATCACTTTGCAAAGGGTAATAGTTGGAAAAAGGATAGCTTATCTCAAAAATAATATGCTCACTCCATGATTATCTGCTGTTGCACAATATGAGCAGCTTTTCTATTTTAAAATCATGTATTAATTTTCAATGTCTGCTTACCTGTCTTTCACACACCATGTAAAGCATAGACTGTCTTTCCCACTAAATGGGATTCACAATGAGTTCTTGAAACATAATGTGTAAGAGGAAACTGGATGAGCCAATGTAACTTAAAATCAAAGTAGCCAAAATGGTGAGCCTGATAAGTTATGAAGAGTTTTTTGCATGGGGATGGAGAATGGGGACAAGTCACATGTGACCCCCTTAATTCTGTATGCTAACTTCACTGTGGCACAAATCTCAGTACAATGCAGCCCTCGCTGATGGAAGGAGGGCAAGACTGCTGCACCAGGCTTGTTAAGGCTGTACTACTGGTACAATCACTGTATATATAACATTTGATGCCCTCATGGAGGTACCCTTACATAAACTATTCTAAAAGTAACATCAGCTTAGTGGAATATTCCTGTGTGACAGCACTAAACATTATCACAGTATTTTAACTGCCTCAAAGGGTCTTTACTCCTTAGTATACTAGTCACACAGTTTTACCTGCCCAAAAGTGTGTCCATAATATCCTATACACTCCAGTTACAAATCCTATACACTCACAGATAGCAGGAGTGCTTGTTTGGCTTATTTGCTGTACTCTGCCTGAATATTGCTGAGCTCTGCATTTTATTTTGAATTAAAGTTTCTCATTTAAGGTTTGATTACTTCGGTTTTTATCTTTTTTTTTTGCATTACATTTGTTTTAAGTTTTCTGTTCTGTTAGTTTTAAGACGTCTTGGCTATGGTCAATTAGAAAAGTTAGCAAAGAATTCCTTTGCAAATAGTGAATAACATCAGCTAATTAGTGGGAGGAGCTGAGAAATAGAATTCCTCATTTAGCTAGAAATACTTGGAGGCATCTCTATTTAGCTGAAGTGCTTGTTTGGCTTGCTTGCTGTACTCTGCCTGAATATTGCTGATCTCTTTATTTTTCCCACTCATGTGCCCAACTGTTGTTGTTTTCTTAAATTTGGTGGAGTTTGAGTTGCCCACCACTACTATAAATCAGATTGTGGACACTCCTCCCAGTCCCATCTCATCAGATCATTCTAGTGAGTACAGAGAAGTCAGTTGGGAAGGCCCACCCCCTTCATTTCTTAACCTTAAATTATTTTCTGTTTCCTCCCTTCCCACTTACTTTAAAAATTGCAATGTATTCAGCTGCTTTTACTTTATTTGTGTTTCTTCCTACTTTATTACTTTATTTTGTTTTTGCTACTTGTTCTTAAAATTGTTCAATTGCATTTATTCTACTGCATTTATTACTACTTATTAGTAGCCTGATTAAATTGTAACTGCTATTTTAAGCATCTTAGTTTTGATTTAAGCACTTGGGCTTGAGGTCAGTTATTTTACATTACGGTTTGTTGTCTACACTCTTTTGGGAGGAGAGGGTAGCCTTTGCCCTTCTGAGCTGGGAATTGCTGGGTGAAGGCTTATTGTGCCTGTTGTTCTAAGTATCATTGTTCTGATTTAAGTACTTGTGTTCCAAACAAGTTATTTTACATTAGGAAGATCTGTGGTCTAAACTCTTGCGACAGGAGTAGATAGCCTACACCCTTCTTAGATGGGAATTGCTGGTTGAAAGCTTATTGTGTCTGTTATTCTGAAAGTGTCTTAGTTCTGGTTTAAGCACTTGGGCTCCAAACCAGTTGTTTTACATTAGGAAGGTTTGTGGTCTAGAATCTTGTGGCAGGAGAGTGCAGCCTGCACCTTTCTAAGCTGGGAATTGCTGGTGAAGGCTTATTGTGCCTGTTATTCTAAATGTCTTTGTTCTGGTTTACGCACTTGGGTTCCAGACCAGTTATTTCACACTAGGAAGGTTTATGGTCTACACTGTTGTGGGAGTATTCTACTGAATTGCTGCTTTATTTAAACTGCATTTTTCATTTTCTGTTGTGACTGCGATTTTCTACACTTTGAATTTCTAGTACTTCTGCATTTTAAAGCACAGGCTAGATTCAGGCTTGCTGAATCTAGATTGTTTGGTATCATTTAAGTACTAAAATCAGGCATCTTACATTAAGAAGCCCCTCCTGCACCTTTGTGGCAGATGTATGCAGCCAAGGACCCATCTGAGTTGGGGATTGCCGGAGTAAAGCTCACTCTTGGGCTTTCCTTTTGATTACTTTGTATAAAATCATTTAACTTCACTTGTATTTAAGTGTTGTGTTTGCTCGGGTTTGTGCTCAGTTTACCAGAGCTGCTCAGAGATTGCACTGCTGCTTGAGAGAAACTCAGTTGTGCATTGTGAAGCACTGATGCAGTTTTCTACCTCTAGCCCTCCATAGAATAGCTGCTTTTTGTTAGTCTTACAGCAAGACCTTGTCCATCTGGCCCACTCCCCACTAGTTACTGCAATATATACCTGCCATAATGGATGGACAGTTTCCCACCATTTCTTTAGCCAGCCTGATTGATACAGGCATCCCAAGGCAATGTAGTAATTGCCTCATGTATACTGACAACCAGTTACTCCTAAAACAAATACAACATGTGAGAGATGTATCTATACTATGAATTTGGAATCAATTATCTCTCACGACAACAAACCAGCTATCAAACAGATTGTCAGCACACACACTTCAGATCTTGCATATAAACTCACAACACACAAACCCACATACACAGAAGTACTTGCTAGAAACCTACTTAAAGATCAGAAACTTTCCAAGTGCAAACCTACTGCACACACTGCAGACCCAACAGAATCTACTACACATAATAATATACACAACAGTGTCTCAGCCAATAAGGCCCTAAGGCAAAACACCTCAAAACCAAATGTCTTGGTCATAGGAGACGCTATAGTAAGACACACAGATTTCCCACTCACCATGCTGGACAAGTAGAAGGTCGCTGTCAGCTGCCTGTCTGTTGCCAGAATCCATCAGATCACATCACGCATGCACTTAAGTCTGTCAACAACAAGTGCTGTTATGACTCTGCCATAGTCCATGTTGGATTGAATGACTTGAGATGTACCTCACTGGACTATATGAAGAGAGTCATGAATGAGTTCTAAGATTGTGTCCCAGGCAGGCATGTCCCTAGCTTTAAGCATTCTACCTTCACCAAGGATGATGCCTCAGTATAAACAAAAAATGATTGACTTCAACAATTGGCTTAGCTTCTGGTGTCACTCCAGGGGGATCTGGTCAACAGACCACTCTGCTTTGCCAGAGATGGTCTTCACCTGTTGTCTCTTGATTTTGGTTACTGGCAAAGGTATTTGCTTCCCCCATAGTGCCTTTTTTAGACAATGTCATAACAACAAAATTCCCAATGTAAAAAACCCACTAGAGACAAACTCACGGTTATGCTGCTTAATGCTAGGAGTCTAAATTCGAAACTGCACTCATTGGAAGCACTCCTTACGCTGGAAGATGCTGATGTCTGTGCAGTCACAGAGACATGGTTCAAGTTCACAGAGAGTACCCCAGCAATGCAAGGGCACAATGCCTTCTGCATGTTCAGACAGAAAAACGAGCATGAAAGAACCAAAGGCAGAGGTGTATCCATCTTCATTAAAGACAAATACACCTAAGGACTGATCAAACAGTATGATTCCCTACAGCTACTCCAAGTCCAACTAACTGTAGGTAAAACCACCTTCCACATTATTGTTAGCTATAGGTCCCCCACCATGAACCAAGAGAACCACTCTGCCTACCTGGACCTACCTGAGTCACTTACTATACAACCAAACACCTTAGTCATAGGTGATTTCAGCTATCCTTCCATTGACTGGATGTCATATATGAGCACAAACATGCTCACTCTAAGGTTCATGGACTTTTTTTAATACAAATGCTCTGGAGTAGATAGTCTGCAGCCACAGAAGGAGCTGAAATGTCCTAGACTTAGTACTCACTGCACTACCCTCTTTTTGTTGCCCTCCCTGGTAAGGTGTGGTCATATATCAGTTGCACGCAAAGTAACAATCATACCTAAACCCCCTCAAAAGCAAAAAGTATTAAAATTTCTCCAAAACAAACTATAGCCTCCTAAGTGATGGCATAAATTGTTTCAAACTTCCTGATACCACTGTCAGCAATGACACCTATACCAGAGATGTACACCAATTCCCTGTTTAAACCCTGTTTAAACACCTGTACAAATGCATAGACTCAGCTGTACCTTAATGGATCAAAACAAGTTTCTCACAAAAAAAAAACCTTGGTGGACATCAGGCATAAATAGCTTTTACAACAAGAGGAAGAAACTAATGTCTAAGAACAAGAGGGAACTGACTCAGCAGAGGAAGAACACCCTTCACAACTTGAACAAGCAAATTAGACATCTTGTAAAGTCCTCTAAAGCCAATTACAAAGCTAAACCAGCATCTCTAGCTAAGGATAATCACAAGGTAGTTTTTAGCTATGTCAGAAATCTAAAAGGGAAGACCCAGCTTTGTGCCAAACTAGTAGTGAACTGTACCACTCATACTAACCCTGAGGACATTGCCAACCTGCTAGCAGACAGATTTGGTGCAAACATCACCCCCCCTGTCCCCACCAGACATACCTCAAAGCATATCTGTCACCAATCCTCTACCTAGTATCACCAAAAAGCAGGTGATAACCACATTCTCCATGGCCAAAAACACAGCCTCTATGGGACCAGTTAGCATCCTAGACTGCCTACTAAATGGCCTAAAACAGGACCTATTGGAACCACTTGGCACTCTCTTCAGCTATAGTCTATGTACTGGCTTTGTCCCAGCAGTGTGAAAAATAGCAACAGTAGTTCCCTTGCACAAAGGGGGTCCATCAACTGACCCTGGGTACTATAGACCCATAAGCCTGACCAGCCTTATCTGCAAGGCTATGGAGAGAATCATCATGGACCTTATCACCAAAGACATATGTGACCTTTAAACTCTTGACCCGACCCAATTTGGCTTTGTTAAGGGTAGAGCATGCTTATTAAGCCTGGTTGACTTCTTCAAGAATGACATCAAAGCCCTGGATGAAGGCAAAACATTATATACAGCCTATCTTGACTTAGCCAAGGCTTTTGACACAATCTCCCACCCAGACATTGAGAAACTCACCCAGCTGGGAATTAACCCATATGTCACTAGGTGGGTAGCTAACTTGCTCACAGACAGAATGCATACAGTCAAAGATGGGGATTCCACCACTACTAGCAGACTAGTTACCAGTGGTGTACCAGAAGCATCTGTGCTGGGCTCCCTACTGTTTGGAATCTATTTCCCAGAAGTCCACGTGAAAATAGATGGCCTGTGGCTTACCAGGTTTGCCGATGACTCCAAACTGGGTGCAATCATTGAGTCCCCAATTATGCCGAAATACTACAAAAACAGCTTACACAGACAAATGATTGGTTCCAAAGCCACAGATGTAAACTAAACAAACAAAAATGCATTATCATCCCTTTTTGCAAAGGGGGAAATCCCTGCAAATTACAACATTAACAGTACCCCATTTAGCTCAAACCCTCTGGTGAGAGAATTGGAAACACAGGTTGACAGCAACCTTAACTTCGATCACCATGTGTCCACAGTGGGAAGGAAGGCTTTCTATGTTGCATATTTCATAACTAAGGGCATCGCAGCCAGAGTTAAGGATGTTATAACTCCCCTGTACTCATCCCTCTTCAGACTACTAAGAGTATACCGCTTCCTTCTGTATATACCTCACCAGACACCTGCAGCAGCTGGAGAGACCTCAGAGGTTTTTCACCATGAAAATTCAGGGCCTTCAACACATCACCTACATGGACAGACTGAAGACCCTGTCACTGTACTCTGTATTTTATAGGCTGCTGAGAGGTGACTTGTGCCTGGCCTACAAAGTAATCTTGGACTCTGCCCTAATGGAAATGTTGCACATCCACAAGTCAAATGGGACAAGATTCACTCGCACAAGGGATCTTAATCTAGCCTGTGACATTAACAGGACATGCTGGAGAGACAGATATGTCTCCCAGAGATTGCCAACCCCTCTGGAGCAAACTCCCAATTCATGTAAGACAGAGGTCCTCAATGACCGGATTTAAGCATAAATTAGACAACTGGATGGGAGACCATAAATTGCCAACTGCTTTGCTTGCATTTCATAATGTTTGTGAGAAAGAAATAAGGAATATGTATGAAAAACGAGAGTGGCCAGGAAAATATAATCTCACCAAAGAAGAGTATTCTTTACTGCTATTGCAGAATGAACCTACCATCCTGATTAAACAAGTAGATAGGGGGGTGCTGTTGCTATTTTAAGTAAAAAATTATTATTTTGAGTTGATGAATGATTTACTTTCTGATACTGTGTTTCATAAAATTGACATTGACACTTTTAAACATTTGAATTTTAGAGTGAATAATTGTGTTTATGACTTGCAATTGATGGGTGATATTATGCTAGAATTATATAAATATTTTACTATATCTTGCCCCTTAACTCCTGTACTTTATGGACTCCCCAAAGTGCATAAAAACCTGACACATCCACCAATGAGACCCATAGTTTCTGGAAAGGGATGGGTGACAGAATCCATCTTGTTGTATTTGGAAAGTACCCTGAAACCATTATTGGGAGATGTAAGAAGTTTTATACAAGATACTGGGGACTTTTTGCAGAAACTTTATGTTTGGCACTCTTTTAATCAAAGTACAGACTTTATCTTTGTTACTTTAGATATCAGTTCGCTTTTTACTGTCATCCCTCATGATTATGGAATAGAGGGAGTACATGAGAGTATGGTTAGGTGTGGGAGACATACCCCAAGACAGAAAGTATCTGCAAGTTGCTAGACATCGTCTCTACGACTAATGTTTTCTTGTTTGATAGGCAACTTTTCCATCAGACCTCAGGGGTAACCATGGGGACATTTGTAGCCAACACCTATGCAAATCTAGCCCTGAGTAGATGGGAATCTGAATTTATCTTTAATAATGATTTATGGTATTATAACAAGATTACATTCTTTATGAGGTTTGTGGACAATGTCTTTTTAATATGGGATGGCAACGAACAGGAATTGCTTAAGTTTGTGTCTTACATAGACACCACAACAAAGTTTTTGAAATTTAAGATGAACTGCTCTAAGGACAATATACAGTTCTTAGATGTTTCCTTGATCAAGAATAGAAATAGGATTGATACTACAATCTACAAAAAAGATGTGCTACATTGGAAGAGTATACACCTGGTGTGTATATTTAGGGGAATTGTAAAAAGTCAACTTTTGAGAGTTAGTAGGAGTAATACTGACATGAATAGATGCCTTTGTCAAATGAATGATATGTTGTCTGATTTTAAAATAAGGGGCTGAGTGTCTTTTAGAAAACATAAAATGAGAAGTTTTAGATGAAAGAGACAATAGTGCCTAAACCTTACTTCTCAAATTCAATAGACGGGAACAGCATAGCCAGTAGTAAGCAAAACTTACAGCTTAGGTATGTTATGAGCTATAGTAAAGCTTCACATGCTGTAATGGAGATCATTGCCAAGAACTGGGTCATACTACAAGCAATGCCAGAGATAGATAAATATATCAGTAATAGCCCCAAATTTGGTTTTAGGAATTGTAGGAATTTAAAACAACGTCTCTGTTAAAAGGATATGAAGTTAACTATTCCCTATGTAAATTTTAATAAGAAAGGACCTGTCCCATGCCTAAATTGTTCTAGCTGCAAGTTTGTCAGCAGAGTGAGTTTATTTACCCAGTAACTAAAAAGAAATATTTGTTCAAGTTGTGTGCTACATGCAACACAACTTTTATGGTATATCTAGCGACTTGTTCTTCTTGTCCCTCCTTCTATGTAGGAAAGTCAACTAGGAGGTTAAGGGACCGTATTATTGAGCATCATTCAGATATCAGAAGGAAAGTATTAACTAATCCCCTTGCTAAGCATGTTTTAGATAGTGGTCCAGAACATACATATAGGTTCAGAGTGATGCAAACTTTGGTAAAAAATATAGGAGGAGGTGACCATAATAACAAGTAAGAACTGATGGAGTATGAATGGATCTTGCATGTGAATGCTGATTCTTTTCCAGGTTTAAACACAATGGTTACATTAAAACCAGTTTTGAGGTTAAAGCAAAAGTCTCTTAAGTAAGCTGCTACTAAGTGCACTTTAACTTTGTATTCATTGCTTTTTAATGTGTTGATTGTTTTTAATTATGTCTGTATTCTTATTGGGGATCTTATATCACGTGATCTTGCTTATTTTAATATTTAAATGGAAGTTTTGACATTGTTTTTATACACTGATGAATGGATTTATTTTCTCGAAAGCTTTGTTTTTTTAAAATAGCGTTTATACAAGTCCAGCATGTTATTTTGTATCTGAACTGTTTGCTGTGCTTAGATTTGTTTGTTGTAGATCTTTTGTGCAAGACCATAAATTTACCCTGGGGGTGACACCTGTGTCCCTCTTGGATAAGGGTAGTTGGTGCTGATCATAGACTCACACTGCAAATATAGATGCTGCAACTTGGTCAATAAGGGAACAAGGGTATAACATAGCTAGGCTTATAAAGGCCCTAGGGCCAATAGCCTAGCAACTTCCTATGAACCTATGAACCTATTTACAGTCTTTCTGCCTGCATCTGCTTTACAACTATGCACAGATACGGAGGGCAGAATATAAAAATGGGGAACCCACAACCCCCTGACTTCTACCATCGCTGACTACATGCATTGCACAGATATCCTAGATCTAACTAATTCACATCAAAGCTGCAGTCAGTGCAATCGATAGTATCCACAAATTCACATTCTTTTGCTCAGAAAATTAAAAATGAACCTGACTCTTGTGCATCATGACCTGTCCATTAGGTTCTGAAAGTTTATTCTGCAGAGTATTCTATGTATCCTCCCCTCAACTTCCAAATGAGTCGGACAGTGTTTAAAGTATTCACACCTATCCCCAGTCAATGGTATTTATGAGCATCACAAATGCCTAATCCAGTTTTCCAGGGCAAAATAACAGAAAGCAAAGGAATGAGATTATTTAAGGTGCACCTGTCATCTAAAATAAATGCTTCAGCATTCTGTCCCTCCTTGCATGCCATGGCTGTTCTCACAAATAGTGGAATCTAGCACCACCAACTTAATGAAATAGGGAACTTTTGCTAAGGTTGAATGACAGCTACATATAAAATCATGTCAATGTTATCTTTAAAAGGTGCTCCCCACTTCAGTGACATGAACAACAGGATTCAGTAATGCACATAATACTGCGTATAAAGCACAATAAGCTCTGTGGATAAAGAAGAGACAAATACCATGAATGTGTTGTGAAACTGTTTGCAAAAGCAAGATACCGACATGAATGGGCACAAATCCACAGATCAGATGTCTGTGAATGGCTGCATCCTGTGAAAGGAAACAGTCCTTGCCCTGGTTGGATTGCTAGAATCTGTCAGCTGTTCTCACTCTATGACTGAACCATTTCCATGAAGACATTTATTTTCAAAAAATGCAGATTGCTGAGGCTGAGGCTGTTATACTCGAATGTTGCAAATCATGCCCCAATCCATTACCTCTTCTTTATTCATGATTTTGCTGCAGGAACTCCACCACTGGTACAAGATAACCAAAAATCTTTGCTACTTCCAATACAGTAATCAACAGCCTGGTGTGATAAAGGCCTGTAGCTTTACTTTTCTTGGAGCAGACTACAGCAACAACAGGCCACCATACCTTGCAGATTTTAAGACTGGCCTTTGAGAGATAATTGCCTCAATGTGTTTGCATTCCAAGATACTTTGCATTTTCTAGGCTAGTCTCAAAAACGTTTTCTACTTGGCATATGATAAACAGAGCTCAAAGAAATCCCATGATTTTGATCCTAGTCCTAACTTCAGCAACAAGAAATATTAGGGGGAGGGACATTCATCTTCCCATATCATAGGATCATAGAAGATTACTACACTAATGGCTCTAGGTCCCTTACAAGCCTAGCCAAGTTCTGCCCTTGTTTCCACAATCAGTACCTATTGCCTCTGTCCAAGAGAGACACAGTTGGAACCCCCAGGGTGAATTTATGGTTACCCATCCAATCATCCAAATTGTTCTTGAAGAGGGCCAAAGAGGTGCTCTGCTTGACATGAACTGGGAGTCTGTTTCACAGGTGTGGTAGCCTCTGGGAGACAAATCTGTCCCTCTGGCAGGTTCTATTAATGTCACATACCAGGTTAAGGTCTCTAGAGCGAGTAACCCATGAGCCATTGGACTTACAGATATGCAGCATTTCCAATAAATCAGAATCAGAGATTGCATTATATACAAGGCAGAAATCGCCTATCAGTAGTCTGTATGAAATGGAGTAATGACAGTGATTTCAGCTGGTCCACATAACACAGATGCTGAGGACCTTGAATTCACCTTGTGAGGAATTTTTGTGGGCTCTCCAATTGCTGCAGGTGCCTGGAAAGGTACAAACCAAAAAGGGGGGGTTGTACTCAGTTATAGGCCTGATGAGGGAAAAGTACACGGAGGTTATAACTTTTTTTTTACTTGAGGCAATGCCCTTACTTATGAGATGAACATTATAGAATGCCCTTCTTACCACTGTGGAGATATGTTGATCAAAGGTAAGGTTGCTGACAACCTATGTGCCCAGGTCTCTCACCACTGACTCCATGCTTACGGTGTTTCTGTTGATGTGGTAGTTAGCCAGAACATCACTCTTACTGAAAGGGATGATAATACATTTTTTTGCATTTTGTTTAAGGCCATGACTTTGGCACCAATCATTTGTTTGTGTAAGACCCTCTTGTAGGACATTGACATCGTCTGGGATTCTATGACCAGTTCCCGTTTGCAGTCTTCAAGAAACTTTGTCAGCCACAGACCTTTAGCTTTTGCTTCAGAGAAATAGATTCCAAAAAGTAGAGGTCCTAGGACTGATCCCTGTGGAACAACACTGGTTATGGGTCTGCTGTTGGAGGTGAGGTCCCCTATTTTGACTGCATGGGTTCTGTTGGTGAGCCAATTAGCAACCCACCTAATGATATAAAGGTTGATACCTAGTTGTGTGAGTTTGTCAATAATGCCTGAGTGGGGAATAGTGTCAAAAGCTTTGGCCAAGTCCAGGTAGGCTGTATGTTTTCCCCTTATCCAGAGCTCTGGTGGCTGTCTTGAAGGATTCTACCAGGTTAAACAAATATGATCCCACTTTGACAAGTCCAAACTGAGTAGGATCAAGTGTTTGGAGATTACCTATATCTTTGTTTATAAGATTCACTCCATGGCCTTGCATATAGGTACAGTCAGGCTAATAGGTCTATAGTTCCTAGGGTCAGTGGAAGCACCACATTTGTGCAAGAGGATAATGGTGGCCATTTTCCATTCAGCTGGGCAAAAGCTGGTGCTTAGACAATGATTGAAAAGAGTATCCAATGGTGTAGCTAATTCTTGTTGGAGCCCATTTAGGATGCAGCCTGGGATGTTATCAGGTCCCATAGATGCTGGGTTTTTGCTTTTAGACAGGCCATTTATGACCCAACCCACACTCTAGAGATACAAGGTGGGGGACAAGTGGAAGGAATGTCATGGGGTATGTGTAGTGGGGACAGGGGAGTGAAGTTTTCACAGAACCTGTTGGCTAACAGGTTTGCTATGTCCACAGGCTCAGTGTATGTGGTATCATTAACTACCAGTTTGGTGCAAATCTGGATCTTTACTTTTAGGCTACAGATGTAACTAATGAATGCCTTCTGGTTGTTCTTAGTTGAGATGCTAATTTGGATTCATATTTTGCTTTGGAGAGCTTCACAAGAAGTCTTATTTGCTTGTTTAAGCTGAGGAGGGAGTGTTTCCAGTTTATGGCATGCTTCCCCTTACTTTTGGACAATTTCTTCTTCTTATTGTTAAGACTTTTAATGGCAGTTGTCCACCAGGCAGGTTTGCTCTTCCTTGAAGAGCTTGTTTTGGTCAATGCAGTTATATAGCTGTTTGTAAAAAGCATTGGTGTAGGACTCGGCATCGTTGCCAGTTCCATTTGAAGTGGGAGGTGCAGTGAAGCTATTTATACCACCTCTTAGAAGGAGATAATCTGCTTTGGAGAAGGTTTTTAATTTAGTTACTGCTGGGGGGGTCTGGTATGATAGTTATTCCTTTAAATGAGACTGATTTGTGGTCAGATGACAAGAGAAGACCTCACAGTGGGGGTGCTACAGTGGTCCTCCATATTGGTAAACACCAGATCCAAGATGTTGGTGCCTCTAGTTGGGGTGCCCACCAACTGGTCCAGGGCATTGGATTTAATGAATTTGAGGAACCTATAGGCAAGTGAGTTTGATCACGAGTAATTTACCCAGTCAATGGATGGGTGATTAAAATCATCCTGAACCATGGCATTCAGATATGTCTTGATTGATTCTAATAGATCCAATTAGACAGAGTGGGTGTCTTGATTCATGGAAGGGGTCCTGTAGCTGGCAATGAATTGAATAGGTGGCCTACCAACAGTAAGTTGCACCTGAAGTGTCTCCAGGGAATTGTACTGTTTAACCAATCCGGAGGTGTATTTATCTTTAATGAATATTATTACACTGCCCCCTTTAGTTTTCATACCTTCCATTCATGGTCTGAACATGTGGTAGGAGTTGTAACCCAGTATGGTTGGAGTGCTCTCTACAGCCTTGAACCAGGTCTCTGTGACTGCACAGATGTCAGCATCTTCCAAGGCGAGGACTGCTTCCAGTGAGTGCAGTTTCATGTTAAGACCCCTAGCATTTAGAAGCATAACCTTGAGGGTGTTTTTTTGATGAAATTTTTATGTCGGGAATTTATTCCTTGTGCCATTGCCTAAAAATGGCACTATGGGGGGTAGCAAGAGCCTTTACTAGTAGCTGAAATCCCAGAGGGTAACAGATGAAGAACATCTCTGGCAAAGCATCAAAATCTATTGATCATGTCATACCAGGCTGACAGAAACTGGATCCCCTCAGAATGACACCAGAAACTAAACCAGTTATTGAAGTCAGTGATTTTCTGTTTATATTGTGGCATCATCATAGGTGAGGGTGATATGCTGCTCAAGGCTAGGGACATACTGCCAGTGACACATAATCTGAGAGCTTAATCATGTCTCTCTTCATGTAGTCCAGGGAGGTATGTCTCAAGTCATTCACACCAGCATGTACTCTGACCAAATCATAATGCCACTTCTTGTTAAGAGACTTGAGTGCCTGCATGATCTGATGAAACCTGGTACCAGAAAGACAGCTGACTGTAACTTTCTCCTTGTTCAGCCTGGTGAGGAGGATGTCTCTGTGTCTCACTATAGAGTCTCCTATGACTAAGATATTTTGAGTGGATGTGCGTTGCCTTATGGGCTTTGATGATGAAACACTTGCGCTTGTGTCATTATGTGTATTGTGTGTTTCTAGTGTTATGGTTTGTTTAGTATGTATGTGTTTTGGAGGTGTCTGGTATTTAAGCAGATTTTTTGTGAGTGCCTTCACATATATTGGTCTGTATGTATGCTGTGTGTCATGAGTAGACTTTGTGGTAGATGGGCTGACAACCCGCTCTGTATTGCTATCTATTGCATGAAAGCACTGTGATTCCAGATTCATAATGTAGATGCATCTCTCACAACTGGTACAGAAATGATTTAGAAGTGGGGGATTGCCAGTGTACATGAGGGAATTTCTACACTGCCTCAGCAGATCCATGTCAAAGAGGCTGGTAGGAGAAAAATAGGGAAACTGACAGTTCATGGTCTTAGGAATAATCTTGGTCTGGCTATAACAGTTGAAGAGGGAATACAGCAGGGGAAGTTGTTAGAAGGTTTAGGTGTGAAGAGCTCTGGTTTAGGTAATATTTGTGAGGTTAGTGAGCGTGTGATGCTGGGCAATATGCAAACAGGCACAAACAAGCACAAACCAGTTCAAACACAGTTGCACAGTTTAGACAAACAGACGTGCTGCAAATATTGTCTTAGTTAATCAGAAAGTGCAGAAATCAGATGAAAATAAGCACTTATCATTTGTAGTCTCTCAGCAGATATTTGGAAAACAGTAGAGCAAGGGCAGAAGGCTCAACTCACTGCAGCTTTGAGTAAGCAAGCCTTAATTTTTAAAGGTAAAGAATCACTGACCCATGTGGAGCTTAAACCCAGAATCTCCAGCTCTGGTGGCTGATGTCTTATCAGGGCTCCTATATCACCTTACTCATGTTTGCTAATGTTAACCTTACTCTAACCCTCCACATTATGAAACTAAATCCCTTTCCCTATCTGTAGCACTGAATACCATGTGTGTGTGCACACAGACACAGACACACACACACACACACACACACACACACACACTTCACACATATACACAAGCCCAACACTGAATATATATATTTCCCTAACTCCCATACCAAAAACGTGTTGTGATTACTTTCAAATTCTACTTACCGCGACCAGACAAAGATCTCCTTGCTAAAAGCTAAATTTAATTTTGCACCTTTTGTTCAGTCCTGCACTTGACAACAAGTGCATTTGACCACTCTGACGGCAGAAAACCCATGCATTTGATGAAGTACATGGTAACCATAGATGTATAATATATATATATATATATATATATATATATATATATATATATATATATATATATATATATATATATATATATATATATATATATATATATATAGGTTTGCTATCATTATGTCGACGTGCATTTGCATGGCTATGAAGTATTCGAACATCAGATGTTTGAATACTTCATATTATGGCAGGTGACATGAGCGAAGGTTTGCATTGTGAATGAACTGTGCATTTGCAATTCTAACTTTCGGTCATGGGAGGGGATCGCGATACAGTGCGGTTAGGGAAATGCATCCCTTTCCTCACTGTAGTGCGATCTCGGAGTTGGAATATTAAGTTGGGGGGGTGTGGGGGGCACAGCCCTCCACGGGGGGGGGGGGTGCAGGGGGCGCAGCCCCCCTGCATAACTGTGTGTTCGGTTAGGTAGGTAGGTGATTATGGGAAGGGTGGGCGTGCTGTGTATCACCGTAAATGTCGCAAACGATATTTTCGACAATACACCCTTGTCTTCGAGTTTACTATTATTCGAAAATGTTCATTTTCGATGCATAAATTCGAAAATAAAGACATTATTTATTTTTACTTTCGAATTTATGATAGTAAACCATATATATATATATATATATATATATATATATATATATATATATATATATACATACATACACACACACACATTATTTATATATATATTTATATATGTATGTATATATATATATATACACACACACACACACACACACACACACACACACACACACACATACATATATATATATATATAAATATATATATGTATGTATGTATGAGATATATATATATATATATATATATATATATATATATATATATATATATATATATATATATATATCAGTGTGTATAAATTGAAATCCACACAGTGGTCAACCAGGCAAACTTCAGCAAATAACAGAAGTCAGTCAGTTAGCAGTACAGCAAACACCTTTTAATCCATAGAGATAAAATCCACAAGTAACGGTTAAGCGCTTTCATCTGACATAACAGACATCTTCAGAACCAAGTTAATCAATCAAATTAACAAATTAAATAGCAGAGCCAGTGCTTACACGCCCTTCTTGTAAGCCAATACATTTTCTTTCAGCATGCTGGTAACACTTTTGCAACACATTTAAAATGTATTTAAAATGTTCCTAAAACACATGAAAACATATTATTGCTAAAAATAAAACATTAAACTTGTTGTGCCCTTCTTTTTAACTCACTAACAATTGAAATACTCTCATTTAGTCCTGGCGGATAGAGAGTATGTTAATTGTTAGCTGTGCTGCTAACTGACTGACTTGGTTTATTCTGTTATTTCTCTGTGTGTGTTCAGATTTCTTGCAAAATGTGATGCAGGTAATAACTACCCAAAAGTTAAGGCAAAAATATTGGTATATGAGTAATATAAAACAAAATGTGCACAGTATATACCTGGAGGAAGCATGATGTCAAGTTGATTGCAAATAACTTTAGGAGTGCAGTCTGCCATGAATTATACTCTACAGTGCCTTATTGCACTTGTCTATAATCTTCGGGAGGGGATGGATGGCAATGAGAAACATATTACAGTACAACAAAAATTAGTTATGATTACAGGAACGCTATTCATTTCAATCAAAGGCTACCAGCATATGCCAGCTGTGACATATCAGCTCAGGTTCAATATAGGTGTTGTTTCCAGCAAAATTAGTGAATTTTATCAGGTTCTTCATTTGGAATTGCTAGTTATCTAACAAATCTATATGCCAAATATGCAAATGTCTCAGGCGCTGTGTGTCCCATGTGTAATGAAGGCTGGACTGTCAGCTGTATTACAGAAATGAGTGCTATTTGCTTTGATGAAAGCAGAAGACAGCTCAGTTTAATATTTTTTGTATCAGCATTCCCCTTCGCACTACCAAAACATCTAAAACTTTGGGAGGTCAGTAGTCAAAATAATGATGTCTCCATTTTTTTTTTTTTTTTGCATGTGGTCAAACCTCCTGCACCTCCTAAATGTGGTGGTTGGCTTCCACATCCCACAATTAAATATACCAATTCTGAGATCATGCAAATTCAGAGAAGTGGAGACAGTCAGGAAAATGCAAGACTGATGTCACATTTGTCAGAATTTAGCTGCCATGATAGGATGCTAATGATCTTTTCAGTTTAACATTCTGAGTGTTGCTGATATGTCTAGTGGCAAATAGTTGGCCTGCGAAGCACCATGGATGACACTGGTAAATGTAAATATACCAGTATCATATGATGTAATAAAGAAAACCATCCTATCTGCTGTCAAACCACAGCTCTCTGTTCCTCTGAAAAATATTCCATATCTACCTTCATGTACTGTGCTGCCTACCTTTCCCACATGCAGTTTTCTACCAGGGTCAAGTCTGCAGGTATATCAAAAGTCAGTAAACACAGTTTCCTAAATTCTTGCTTTTGGCCTTGATAACATTTATAAATGAGAAAAAAAGAAGAACCTTTGTTGACATGTGCCAAAATATATCTATATCTATCTATCTATCTATATATATATATATATATATATATATATATATATATGGGTCTACCTGACAATGCCGAAAGCTGATAACGCCGACAATGAGAAGACCAACACCAGAAAATCGAAAACTGGGATGACTGACGGATGAAAACCCTGACGCTGAGAACACCGACATGTGAAAAGGCTGTGTAAGTATGCGGTAGTGACGGACGTTACTGTTAGGGTGCGAGTAAGGTAAGTGTGTGAAACTGACGGACTCTAGGGATAGGGGTGGGTTAAGTGAGTTAGGGTTAGGGCGCGGGTCAGGTGAGTGTGCGATAGTGACAGTCTTTAGGGTTAGGGGCGGGTTAAGTGAGTTAGGGTTAGGGCGCGGGTCAGGTGAGTGTGCGATAGTGACAGTCTTACAGGTTAGGGGCAGGTTAAGTGAGTTAGGGTTAGGGCGCGGGTTAGGTGAGTGTGCGATAGTGACAGTCTTTAGGGTTAGGGGAGGTTTAAGTGAGTTAGGTTTAGGGCGCGGGTTAGGTGAGTGTGCGATAGTGACGGACCTTAGGGTTAGGGTTTGGTTTAAAGTTGTAGATAGTTGTGTATGTCAGGTTAGTGTGGGTTTGTAAGGATTGTGGTGTGCTTGTGTTGTGTGTGTGCTTTTTGGACAGGGGATTTGTTTTGTTTGTTGATTGTCGGGATTGTGGTGTGTCGGGCATGTGCGGTTTCATGTTTGTGAACATTTGGTTATGTGGTGTCGGTGATTTCGTTGTCGGTGTTGTGGTGTGTCTGTGTTGTCAGGTAGATCCATATATATATATATATATATATATATATATATATATATATATATATATATATATATATATATATATATATATAAACAGGAGTCCTAATCTGGACTAGACAGCTGAGCATCCTGCATTGAATAAATTGCATCTTAAGCAACATATTCATAAGATTTTCTTTTGGCCTAAAATAAGATTGTCTCAGTGAAGAAATGAAATTGTTACACACTTTCAGGAAATAACCGTTTCCCAAGACTATAGTTAAAGCATTGAAAGCATTTCACCAAATATTATAAACAGGTTGCCAAAATAACAAATCAGATTAAGTTATTCTCCCCCTTAGAGTTGAGCAATATGATTAATTCACTGACATGCTCTTGCTGGTTGCCTAGCATCAGTCTGCTTTATTTGACATTTTGTTTGGCTTATTCTTCAGCTTCTGCTTCATTTGTGTTCTCTTATCTGTTGCATTATAATATTTACATTGAAACCAAATTAAAGTGCATTATCAAAGGATCAGAGCCTTGTGCAAATATAAAATCATGTTCCAAAATTTAATATACAAATACAGGCATGTGCAGGAAACCATGCTGGAAAATAATATATACAATTCAAACATAGCGATGGGATTATGATAACTTCTTTGTCTTTATGACAATCATGATTTCAGAGACTAAAGAAGTAATATTTTTCTTAGCAGAAATATACAAGTCAAATAATGGATTTTTTATCACAGACTAAACAGAAGATCTGTACTCACTTCAAGCTCCCAATTTATAAAACGGAACCAAACTGTCCACTCGGAGTGTGTGGTTTTTATAACTTCATATGCCACTTTTGTAAACATAAAAAAATTAAAGATTCATTGGCTATGAAACTACAGCATGATACATTAAAAACAAAGTCCGTGTCCTGCATCCCCAGAAAAGAAAAAAAAAGAGAAGATCGTTGTCATTTGCTTCTTTGGCCATTGTGACATACACCAAATCTGCTTGAAATAAAAATAATAAAACATAGGCACAATAAATAGACTACTTCTATGGCTCATATTTCACAATGCATGGAAATCCGCTTTACATTTTGATACTTTCTGACAGAAAAATATAATTCAATCAGTTGAACACAATAATAACTGAAGAGTGCACCATGAACTGTATATTCAATAATGACCCAAATAGTCCATAGAATATTCCATAAAATCCAATATTTTAATGCTGCTAAAAAAAGAAAAAACTGCAGTTAGGTAAGTGTGCTGCTTTCGTATCAACGCTCGCTATTTCATCATCATCATCAAAAAAAACATTGATGTAAAAATATAACAATAAGCATCACTACTTCAGGTGTGTGAAATCAAAAAAAAACAAAAAAAAATAAAAAAAAAAAAAAAAAACACATACTTAATTCTCAAACTGATAGTATTATACATAGTGTAGATATAGAATACTTATATCATATGTATTATGTATATAATAAATATAGTGAACATGTAAAAAACTAATGCCTTAAACGTCTACTAAAAAAGCAAAGTGTGGCACTATCAATAAGCCCATATATATTCATTAAGTTTCAATGGGCTTGAAGTTTCAAAATTTTTCTTCCTTCCCTTCTCCTCTAATTTACCCAATTCTATCAATATTCAACTAACAATATTGAAAACCTGAAAAAAAGATGTTGAAAAGTGTGTGACGTGTTGTGTGCAAAGGCGTTGGTTGTAAGGCATTGGTTGGCATATTATGCTCTCTGTGCATAAATGGCATCTCACCTAACACTGCCTTACCTATTAGATCTTTTTACCCATTGAGCTCATTAATTATAGCTTGCACAATATATAAATAAATGCAATCAGCATAATGTTTAAACACATAACTTACATTGCTGGATGCTTAAAAGCTGGAGCTATTGAGCTATTATATATTTTTATTTATTTACACCATCGGCAGGGAAGGTGCCACATCTGGAAGCTCTGTGGGCCAACCACATTTCATTGTCTCACTAATAATATAATCTGTTTAGCATGAGCAGCATATTCCTATAGAGACAGCATATCTTTCATCCAATGCGTTATCCATCCATTCCATAAACTTAGTTTTCAATTGTTGTGGAAGATGTCTTTGTGATGTGATTGTTCTAATGTGATTGTTCCTATTGGTGTAAATTATGGATATGTCATGTAACATGGCGATTGATCTGTTTCTGTCTATTACTTCTCGGTCTCATCAGGGGCCTCATTTTTCATGATCGCACACCAGGACCTGATCTTAAACTATAAACCTCTCTAGGCTTAACCCAGCAGCATTTGTTTTTTTTTTATTATAATTCAATCAGTGACTTACCTGTTGCATTTTGCTTCCTATAGGTAGAACAAAAATGAATAAGGGCACAGATACAATCAGATCTTTACTCCTGGCAGTGATGTTGACATGCAGAGGTAGTTGGAATGTTTAAATATTTTAAGACAGCATCACATAAGCTTCTATTTGCAGAAATAAAGAATAATGACTATCCATGAAGCCAACTTAAAGCTTTCCCATACATTGAAGCAATCAAAACGTTAATGTATACTGTAACTAAGAGACGGGAATGGATACCCCAATTACATTATAAGAACCTGGTATCAAAGCTAGCACGCAGTCAGGTTTTAACATGACCATCCTATGGCAGAGAAAACATAAGAAAATATATTTTACATATTCTTTTACCAAGGATTGAGTCAGTAGGACTGCACTATGCTACATGCCCTAAGTGCTAGCAAGCTTTATATAAACTTAGTACGGCCCTATTGGTACCAAGTGAAACAATAAAGACTTTGAAATATTAGTTATGCACCTGATATTAGTACTAGATAACTTAGGAAAGGGAAAGCAGTACCTATTTGTTGCCCTAGGTTGTGCCAGTAGACACTCAGACGATGCTTGTTGAGGGGAACAATTGTTAGAAAGTCAGTTTTCCTTTAGAGCTGAGTTGGTACACCCAATGACATCCTGAAAGATCAAGGAATTCTTTTTATGTCTCAGGCTATGGCAACCCTGTAGCATATACTGCAGCTCATACTGATAAAAACATCTGCCCACCACACTCAGATTGATTCACTAGTGGAATGGTTCAGCATAACATAAATTGAAATTGTAAATAGTCATTGACTAAGATGGGGAAAACATGGGGATAGTTGTTAGCTTATGAACTGTTTGTCAAGCAATGGGTGCTATAGTTTTTCATAGGTTCCCCCTTTGAACCGTTATATGGTACTACTGTACTATTAGACATAACAAAAGAGACACATGAAAAGGAAAATATGCAACACGGTAGGATAGTGGAGCATGTGGTCCAAATGTAGGACAAAATAGAAGCCATATTGCCTTTATTAAAGTAGGATATGACCATGGTGGTGGATGTTTAAGGACTTATAATAGGGATGAAAAGACCAGGAATTTTCATCCTGGGACTAAGTGATTGTTCTCATACCGTGTAAAGAAAACAAAATCATGGTCACTACTTTGCAAGGCCTAAAGTAAAAGAAAGAGTGGACCCAGTTAACTATGAGTTATTTCAACCTGTTAAATGAAAGCAGATCTTTTCTGTCAGTGTCCCAATCCTGGTGTGTTAAGGAAACATGATGGTTATCTATAACCTGGACAGGCTGATAGTCCTGAATTTGAACTACAGGAAAGTTTGGCAACACATTGCCTTTTCATACGCAAAAAAGGAGATAAAGTACTTTATTAGTAGATGCAAATATGTAATTTTGTCATTACTAAGAGTAACTGCTGTGACAAGGCATCATACTGGGATGAAGCCAGGCAAAAATATAAGGCTCTCTGGTCTTAAGATTTCTGAATCAAAATGCGAAAGTTGCTATGGAAGTAAATAGGGCTGTTGACTCTAGGAGGGACTGAAGAATCCTGTTGTGAAGGGAGTAACCCAATTATTGTGGTGCTCAAGTCAGATTGATCCATATGGCTTTTAATGGTTTTTGGCAGCTAAACTCCTTTTCCTTTATTTAATGTTAACGCCATAAACTGAATTAGAGGTTAGGTTCTGGCACATAACTCTCAATCCTGGCTTTAACAAAGCAGCAGTGACAGGTGCTTATAACAGAGAGGACAAAGGAAAGGATGTTCTGTTCCATGCTGGATGGAATGTCTCTATAAACAATTCTTCCTTTCTGGGTTGTTTGTGGTCCATGCAACCTTTTAAAGTTTGAGGGAGAAGCTCCTAGAGCCACAGAGTTACTGTGCAGCTGCAAACATAGATGAAGCATGTAGTCAGACAGCTACAGAAAGGACTGGAATGGGCATCACATCTGTTTAAGGTAAAAGATAGACTGCATTGCTGTCTAACTATGTGAGCTTCATGCCCAGAGCGAGCCCATATTTCAGACATGTTGCAGATAGGAGCATTATTAAGCCATAGGCAAAAGAGTGGAAGTTATCCAAGGCCGGCATCAGAAAGTGATTAAGACCTAAGCAGAAGCCTTCTTTGGACTGGCTATTTATTTCTTATGGTTTATATTTCATTTTGCCACGCTGTCTGCCTCTCTCTCACACCCGATTATAGCCTCATTTCCTAATCTTGAGAAATTTATTGATGAAACAGAGAAAATTTTCTTTGCTAAAAGTGGGCCTTTGTGCGTGTCCAGTCTTCATCATATCAGACTTCAAGCAGGGGGTTGTCATCTAGATAGACATCTCAGATATTGACCTGGGGTAATTCTCTCTCAGAAAACTGGGGATGAGGAACATCCAGTGAAGTATCTATGTGACTGAGTAAGGATAGTTGACCAGCAAGTGTGGGCCACAGAAACCCTTTGCTACTTTTATTTTGGCTGGAATTTCTGACCTGTCCCCTACCATGCTCTCCTATAATGGCTCAGTTAACAGAAGGGTAGCAGATCACAGGTTACACAGGAGTTTTTGTTCTTGTTCGCTGTGTGTATATTGTATTGCCTACTGAGTTGGGTTGACATCACAGTGCTTGTGCCCACTCTTGTCTCCTTTGCTATTGCATTCACTTTTTATTGTTCCCTGGGTTCTAAACTGCGGCCAAAAGCATGTAGTATGGAAAGATAAGGCAATGAAAAGCTTGCTCTGGCCCAGGCTAAAATGGGCTAACCGAATGTAGCTGGCTTGTCTAATAGCTGATTTATAATACCTGACTAGAGCTATTGAAAAAGCATAGGGACATGAATAGAGGCAGTTCACCAGAGGAACTCTTCAAAACTATATGAAAGCCTTGTGGAACGTAAAATGGCACTGCTTCTGAACAGAAAATTTAAGAAAGCTGAAACAGGGGAAGACCTGTGTTATTGGAGCTGCTGTTTGGTCCCTCAATCAAAGATGCTGTGATTGAGTATGAGATTGAAACAGAGAGTGACCTACTGTAGTGGATGCATAAGACTAGGGCAGCTAGCCTCCCTCCACCAGGATGGTTTAGTATGGGACCATCAGTTACTCCAAACATTGGCTTCTTTGCGGGATTAGCATGGAGGTGTGTATCATGGCAAAATGAACTGTAGGTCAAAATGCCCCCTCTCTGTGCATACCCCAAATGAAGTGATGGCTATGGATAGATGGTGAGATAGCATAGACATGAGGTTATCATCATATGTTGTATTAGTTTCTTCCAAGCCTGCTATACTATAGTCCTCATTTTTGCTTGCTTTCATTAGATGATAATTTAGAAAATTTGGTCATGACTCAACAGAAGCAGGCTGTGGTAATTTCCTTCAGATGCAGTATAGCACCTTGTGTAGGCTTGGCATAAAGAGGGAGGGCTATTCTACACTTATAAGCAAGTATCTTTGCTATGTCTGTTGTGTGAGTTGACAAATCATTCAGCACAGTATGATGGTGTTCCATGCCTACAGTTCTGCATCTCATCAATGAATGGGATAGATCAGCTCATTAGTGTATGTAAGAAAGGATATATAGCCTGCTCTTTGATATTTGCATCTCCCAGCAGTTTTGCTTCAGCAGTGGAGGCTTTCAAACAGTTTGCTTCCTGTTTCTGTGTATTTTAATTCTATTAGGCCCAATGGCTCTATCATGTATGAGTTTTCTTTATTGTTTATAGTGTTCCCTTGCAGACTCATTGCAGACATTGTGGCAAGGTGGCATATATGTTATGAATTCTCATTAATAAAGGGCAATAATCCAACAAATGCTTAGTACCCCCTCTGGACACACTTCAATCCTGCCTTCCCTCCATAATAACAATCTCTGAGACTGTAGTGGCATATGTGATGCATATGGCTATATTTGAGCCTGGGAATGGGCAGGTTGCTTATTCTTCTCGGTGTCCTGCAAATTTTGTCCTTAATAGTAAAAAAGGTGCCTGTAAATAGTACAGAAATACAATGATAAGAAAAGGCTGGAAAACTGTCTCTCTGAACAGATGTATTCTATACCTGTTGCACTGACGCATACCAATATTTTTTTCATCTCCTCATTTATACTAATTCTCTTCCATTTTTATTACTATTATCTATGTCTGCTTTGTAACTATGCTCTGTCAACAACTGCCAGATATCAAATGCATTACAGAATTTTGATTTATGACAGAGTGTTGGGTGTGGGTGCACTGTGTATTGAAATGTAATGGTTGTTCAGCAGTCGTGGTTACATATGGGGTGAAGTGGGGTGGGAGGGAGAATAAGAGAATTGGCTTTAAGTGAACAGTTTTTCACCTCTAGACCTTCAGAAGCAGACGGTCATGGAAGGTCACCAAATTAGTTAGTTTGCACACAAAATACAAATAAAAACACTGTGCATGCTGATACATTGCAAAATACAATAGTCACCTTGTCAACAAGAGAGCTTAATAACAGGCAGTGATAAGGACAATAAAATCTAATGAGCAATTATTTCATCATAGTTGCAGATTACACTGTCTTCCCATTTCATTATGAATAAAAGTTCATCCAGCTATCCCATGAATTCTGCAGTAAGCAGTAAAACATAATCACGAGGAGCAGTTAATGCACTAAAAGTAATAAAAGCAATGAAGAGCAAATAAACCTGCAAACAGTTATGCAGAAGTAATACCTTTATGGCATGTTGTGTGCTTTGATGTAGGGAAGTATATCATGAGGCTATGACTGAAGCAATTACTGACTCATAGCATTTTGCAGCACATATCCACCTCAGCATGACCTCAGATTAGGCATTTGATTACTCGGTAAACTTGACTGAACTACATTAATGAGACACTGTCATGCCATCCTGTGAGGTTTCAGCCAGAAAGTTTAAAGGAACCTTATTCTGAGGCTTAATAATAATAATAATTCTGATGATTGTGCCCTGGTCCAGCAATCAAGGAGCATCAATCTTCACCACTAATACCAGGGAGGTTGTCTCCTAGAGGAGGAAAGGATAACTAATACACACAGTAAAGTACAATTTCCCTTAAGTGCACACAGAGATCACAGTCAGTCTAGGGCTGGTTGCTCCCTTGCTCACCAGGTCCCCAATAAGACTCCCCACTGGCACAGCTATAGGGTCCAGGTCTCAGCCTAACTGGGCAAGCTAAAACCTCCAGTACCCCCTCTGTCCAACCAGTGCTTCGTGTCCCTGCCAAGTAGCTGACACAACACACACACACACACACACACACACACACACACACACACACACACACACACACACACACACACACACTTTGAGATAAGTATTTATACAACTTCACAGGCACTCCTGGGAAAGGCTGACACAGATTCTCCAAATGTGCCCCTTTGCCCAGACTATATGGTAGTAATTACTGTCACCATCCAGTTAATAATATCAGCTACTAAAAGGCCCTTTAAAGGGTGCCCAATTATTACTGTGCAATATTATTATACAATGGTAGTATGACTAACAGTCAAGGCTTACTTTAGAGTGGCCTATTACAATAACCTCTATAAATATGCAATGTATTCTAGAGCTTATCTCTACACAAAGCAGCCACAGGTAGAAGGTTTTAAAAATATTTAATAATAAATAATTAAAACACAAGACAAAACTACTACACCACAGAGATATCTAAGAGTTCCCAGATCACATAGAAACTTAAAATAATACAGTAGGACAGGTCTGATTACACAGAAAAATACTTAATCTAATTTTCTAATCTTTAGCTAATCTTAGAGAAAACACAGTGCTACAATCCTACTTACATACATAAAGAGCATAAGCAGTGCTGGGTTAGATGTCCAAAGTCAAAATGCATTTTGGTCTCTTGTGAAAAAATAGTATTTTAACATTACTAACAAACATGTCTCTAAGGCCCTCCCAAAATTACATCTTTTTTGATACATAAGTTTTCCCAATATTCATATTGCATCATCTTGACACCTGCTCTGAGTTCCCAGGCTAATAGAAACTGCATTATTTAGCAAGCTAACACCTGCGCAGGAGAATACAACACTAAAAGGCATTTCACATATACACTCTAGCAATTAGTCCTTAATTAACACAATAGACAGAATGTCTTCAGCCAGCCTGACCGGAACAAAGTTTAAAGATCAAAGTATGTCATAAAATCATTTAAATTTCAAAAGACACATTTGAAAGGCTTGACTTAGTTTTTCTTTACAGCAAGGGGGCAATGTTGTAACAATCTTGAAATTTACATTTTACAGTGTTTTTCTTTCATTTAAAAACACACGCCTGTATTTTACATTTATTTATACAAATGATAGAATTATGTATTAAATTCTATTTGACTAGGCTGGCAGCCTTCATCTTTCTCTCTCCAATCGTCACAACAACAATAATAATAATAACAATAATAATAATAATAATAATAATAATAATAACAATAATAATAATAATAATAATAATAATAATAATAATAATAATAATCAAAACAAGCTTACAAGCATGTGTTTGTCTACTGCTGTCACCAGAATTAACTAAGCTAAATTGATTCATAAACATACAACAGTTTTCAGGGTATCATTCTTGTCAAATTTAGCACAACTTTTTTTATTATAGGATATTGGCAAGGATTCACGAAGCCTCCGTGTAAGAGTTATAACTCTTACACGGAGGCTGCAGTTAAACGGAGTGATGTCAGCATGCTTTGCATATTCATGAGAGCATGCTGAATCACACCTAAGTCTAACACGGTCCATGTAAGACAGTAGGAGGCGTGTCCGTAGGCCGAGCCCTGCAAGCGGACATGCCCCCAGAAGTGTAAACGTGCCCAAAGTAAACACCCACAACAGAGTCCACGGAAATGTGAATAAACACAACACAACACATGCCCCCACAGACTATGAACATAAAATATATAAATGAACATGTTATATATATTTTTTTAAATTGTAAAGATATTTAACCGTAAGTGCGCTCGTTTGCGTGGGCGTGCCCGTAGCGTAGCTACAGTTAGCAGTCAGTGGGAAAGCATATAAGAACTAAATATGCAAAATAAGCCAGGAAGCAATAGTGTAGTGGTAGAGATATTGGCTAAAGAGCAGCCATTCATGGTTAGAGCCCCCACAACACCAATTTTTTTTTTTTTTTCAAAATAAGCAGGAAACAAGTCCCTGACAAATATGTACACATAAAACCACAATTTATGTAAAATGTAATGAAATAGCCCATTTATATTGAAGACATGTGAGGTAACAAAAGAATAAAAAATGCCAGATGTGCTCATAGCTGAGCTACAGTTTAACAGAGTGAGTGCATCTGCCCGTAGATGAGCAGTGGTTTAACTGGTGCAAAATGAGTGCCTGTAGCTGAGCAGTGGTCTAACACGCTAAATCTATGTGCCCCTAACTGAACTGAGCGTAATATGCGTGCCAATAGCCAAATGAGGCTTAAAGCAGCGTACCCCGTTTGCGCGGAACTGCGCATCTCGCAAACAAGCTAACCGACGGGCAACGTTGAGCAAGCCGTATCAAAACTGCCTTTACACAGACACACCCCTCAGCATGTCTAGACAGTCATGAAAAATAAAAAGTAGTGGCAAGGTTCGAACCCAGGATACTATACACCATAGTCAAGGTACCAAACCACTAAGCCATGACAGCAGTACCTAGAAATGCAATAATAGCTAATATATAGGAATGAGTACAAACTGGAGCATGACAATGCAGGTTTACTGAAGTTGATACAATTCCAAAATGGCCAATCACAGATATGTGTGGGAAAAGCGGACTATATAAGCCCCATAGGCGGGAATACACAGCATAAACGATTGTAGAACTGACCTGCAGGCAGAATGACAGGAGTAGGAGAGGGTAGTTGCTTTCGAGCACAGAGGTGGGGTTTTGAGGAGTCCAGGTACATGGTCTGGCTCCTAGACCATAATCATGAGGCCCAACTCATGCAGGGCCAGGTCCTCTGGGGAGCATACAGGGCCGAGGCGTGGGACCGGTTGGCTCATGATCTTACCAGTGCCACAGGGATTCCAAGGACTGGTGAGCAGGTCCGTCACCACCATGCGGACCTGAAGAGCAACAAGCAGGACCAACTGAACCTTTGGATCCAGGAGGCCCGGCAAACACCCAACGCCCCACTACTGAGTAAGTAACATTTAATTATGTATGTAAGAAATTAAACTAGCTGATATTATGGAGATGTGTATTCCAATATTACTTCATTTATATTACAGCTGCAGGTGTCCGTTCTGCGAACCACAGAGCCTATGGCGATAGGCTGGTGCGGTTGCGCCACCAGGCAGGTCAGTAATCCACTACCAGTAACTGTAAAGAAATATAAATGTATGACAGTCAGCAAAAGAGTGCAGTGTAGTCAGTAAGGAATAAAATGTGCAAGTGTCTGCAAGTATTGCTTGATTACAAAAGTGTGTTTCAGCCTGTAAATTAAACCAAAAAATAAAACTGTCTGACATATATTCTGAAATAAAAATGCCCTACCTGTAAGAAAATAGTACACAACCTGCAGCAGGCTGAAAAGTATAGCTGCAGAAGATGATGAAATCACATGTGTGAAATATATCCCTGTGGAAATACTGAAACATGACAGAAGTGAGACTGCTGGAAAGGATTGTAATAACTACAAGTAAAACATGTCAATAAAGCCTAGAAGTAAGTACCATCCTGAATAGTAAAATGAAAGCAAGTGAGAGAGTGTGAGAAAGTGTCATGAATCCAGCAATACAGTAGTAATAACCCCTGAATAAAGTATACTGCAGTCAAGACAGAATGAAATGCATGTGAGATTCAAAACCAAACAGCGAAATCTGTTCAAAGTGTTGCTGCATCTGGAATGTGTATCCCAAAATCTGGATATGTTGCTCTCAGTCTGCAATATGCAGATAGGATGATTGTCTGATATACCAAACATCCACACTTGTCTACAGCTATATAAAGCAAATGTAGCAGGATGATGTAGCTGAACAAAGCTAGATATGAATGTGTATGAAGAACCATAAAATGTATATTGATGTTGCAGTAACAGTCCTATCACCAAGTTGAAATAGTTATCATATAGGAAACTGTAGTTAGAACAGTAGTGTGTATATAACTGTAGCTATTAGAAATGTACAGCATATGTATTGTTATTCAAGGTGTTAATATTACTTTCTTTACCCCACCCTATAACCACATATAACCCATTCCACGTGAAAATGGTATGTGCAATCACAATTAACACCCCTGGATGTTTGTCCTGTTGGGTCATATATATTTGCATGTCCGTTGATGCATCTGCCCTGTTCATACATCCACACCTGATGGCCTGTTGCCATCAATTACCCCTGCATGTTGTTGGACTGTGTATTTCTGTTCAAATTATGCATGTGTTATGCACGCTGTTCAATGGTGTGAATATCTGGGTGTTTGGTTAATGGGAATACTAATGCATGCTGTTACAACTAATTGTGAATGGTATTATATGTCACTAACCCAAACTGTCATGACATAATGCAAAACATAGGGCGACAGGGAAGGCGGGTTCCAGCGGACCCACCTCTCCCACCTCAGCTGGCGAGTGCACCTGGCACTAGTGCCGAGTCCGGACCCTCCTTCGGTGGCCCTGTGCCACCTGCGGGTGGAAGCGCTGCAGGGGATGGGGCTCGCCCCCCCTCTGCAAGTGTGGCCGGAGGAGAACCACCACTCACCCTCCATAGCATCCGGACTGTGGTGCGTAGGGAGATTCGGGACTCTGTTCTCGAGCCCCTACGCCAGCTCGAGGCATGGGTGGCGCAACTAACGGGCATGCCTGTTGCCCCGCCTACACAGCCCCCAGCACAGCCCCGTCCTGGGCAGTGAAGGAACAGTGGCAACTGCCTATGGGTGAGGATATCAGTTCCACTGTTGCCATCTGTGGGCTCATGGGCTCTGGATATCCAAACCTCCGTCCCAGTCAATTGTGTAACCCCCCCACACGTGTCATACACCGCCCCTGTATGCGTCTTGTTTGTCTTGTCTGTTTACCTACCCAACCTACCTCCCCAGCTGTACCGACTTCCTTCACCTGACATACCACTCTCACCTGAAAAAAAAAAAAAAGGGCACTCTGTACCCACAAAAAAATTACGCCCCATACATAGCTGCCTATTCCGCACACATGTCTGCTGGACATGGAACCTATCAATTACAATTGGCTGTACAACAAGTATTATTGTTGTCCTGACACCTCTCTCAGGGGTGGAAAGTTTCAAATGTCACACCAAATTACATACATATGCACAGCTGTTGCTGATGAAGAAATGGGCAGCTATGGGCCTTACCTACATCCCTCCTGCACATCCCAAGCTTGTTTCCATACTGTCTTACCCTCTTTGTGACCCCTTTTTCACCACTTTCCTGTCTCCCCATTTTCTTTTCTTTCAAGGAAAATAGCACGGGTGTGTGCCAGAGTAAGCACATTTAAGTGGTTGTAAGCGGGTGTGCACTTGTGTGCGCAGAGCTAAACGCCAGTGCGCATGCGTGAGCTCCGCGCAAACCAGCGCTAACCCGGTTACAACTGCTTAAAAGTGCCTTAGTCACTTTGATTGACAGGTCTTGTAGTCAGTTCAGAAGCAAAATAAAATCCCACTGGCAATCCCGAACCCAGGACCTTGGAAACAGTAGTCTGCATGATTTACCACTAAGCCATGACTCTTACACAAGAACATTGTGCTAAAATAAATATATCATGCAATAGTAGGAATGAATGTAAAGGGAATATAGATGTGTAGTACACAAAGCATGCCATTTAGAATTACTATCAAAACGAGTGCATTTCCATAATAGTAGTGTGTGAACAGAAACAGCCATGCTAGTTGGTAGCTAGTAGGTAATAATGTCACTATAGCATATTGCAAGCCACACACATACTCACAGCAGGATAATCACTGCCCATACCCCACAACCTCTTACAGGAACACATCTGGACCAAGTAATAAAATATGTGGAGCAAAGGCCCAAAACCAGGGACACATTACAAATAATGTTACAACAAACGCAAACAGTTCAGAGAGTAACAGGGTCTGCATTTTGTGGGATGTTTGGAAGGGTGTGAAGTCTGGAACTTGAATGTTTGTCACCATATTCTGACTTGAGCCCAGAGTGATTTGCCAGAAAAAGGTGTGCATGAGATATTGACCAAAATATGAGGCAGAAATGGGGACAACCTGCAAATATCTGTACACATGACGGGTCTGACACCACCATATTTGAATAGTTAAGAGCCTAGACATAGCAACAGTGAATGACTTACAGGGATGCCCCACAGACTCCATGTGAAATGTACAAACAGTATGCAGAAAGGTGTAACACATGCAATGGTAACTATGGAGTCCTGAAAGTATTCACCACTTGCATGGCAGAAAAAGTGTAGTAATACATATGCTCATGCTAACCCACAGTCACAACTGCAGCATACCAGACATTTTAATGGGTGTACCCCACTGATATGTACCATTCCATGAGGCAGATAACAGATGAACCTGAAAGTCTCTGGGGCCTGCTCAGCAGCATACTCAAATACCCTAATAGATGTCAAGGCCCACACCATGGCCAGACCACACTGCATGCTGTAACACCTTAGTAGATATAGCAAGCATTCCAAGGTGTGAATGTACATGGAAAATAGGAAAGCTATAGCAGCACACTACAGTCAGGACACCTAGCAGGCATACAAGTAGTGACTGTAAAGGGCAAATATTGAAGCCTTAGCAACAAAGTGCAAGCAAAAGTGAAAGGAAAGCACACACACACACATTAACAGTAGTAGTAGTTGTAGGTGTCAGTGTACATACACAGTTAGTACAGGAAACTGGAGAAATGAATGGAGGAATGTTAATCTACAACACACCTGGAAATATGAGAGAGATACCAACATTTACACTCACAGAACATTGTCCACAGCATAACAGCATGGTCCCTGCACTTAAAATCTGAAAGGGCTACGCCTATCTCACATACCTTTTTATAGCACTGTTCTGAAATCACAGTGAGAACTGCAATCAGTACACAACTGGTTGCATGCAATTAGCAAATGCTGGCTAACAATTGGTGCAGAGACCATCACATGGGCATATGCAGATACCTACAAAAGTATGATGTACTCCCAGTCCACACATGCAATACTTTCATTGCACCCTGAGAAGGACGTGAGAGACAGACAGACAGAGAGAGAGAGAGAGAAACAGACAGAGACAGAGAAAATTGCAATTAAGCAGACACAAACAAATTGTTCAGCAACAGCCACCTGAAAGCTGACAACTGGGAAGTGGAGCAGCAGGACAGAGAACCAGACGGCAACACAAGCAGCTGTGACAAACACAGGTAATGTAAAGTAATACTATAAAGGTCTACATACTGTGAACCCTCCATATGTGTCATTGGTCTGTATCCATATGTATATGAAGATGTGTAAAGGGCAGGGGACATACAGCAACTATTAGTGAAGGCTGTACATACATTTGTATGTGAGAGCATCTATGTGCACATATCAATGTTGGTTGATTGTAGGTTGTAGTGCCATGTACAAAGTAGGTTTCACAGTTATGTATGTTTAGCAGTATGTTAGTGTGTGTATACAGTATGGTAGACAAACATGTTGATATACCTGTCTATCATATGGATATGTATGTATGTCAACATATGTATGTGTATATATATATATATATATATATATATATATATATATATATATATATGATATGCATTATATGTATGCATACATAGAGAGAGAGATGTAGGAATACATAGACAGATGTAGATAGAATATTGTACAAACATATATATGTAATGCACACATACAGATATAGATATATGTAGATACATATTCATAGACAGACTGATCTGACTATCTACAGATATGACTGTATATGATGACCTTCAACACACCCTGTCCCACCCCCTCTGTCACTCTCACCCCCTCTGTGTCCCCCCCCCCACATCTATAGCAATATATGTACATCAATATATATATGTGTATATGTATACAGACATATATATATATATATATATATATATATATATATATATATATATATACACATATAGATATATCTATATACATATATATATATATATATATATATATATATATATATATATATATATATATAGAGAGAGAGAGAGAGATGTATATAAATTCTGAGTGAGGCACATGTGTACAGATGTATTGCAACAGGTGCCTGGTGACAAAGGCATGGAGTGAACACCAGTGTCAAAACCGGAGTACCATACCACATTTCAAATCACCTACACCAGTAACCACCAGATATGTGATTGGCTGCCCACCACTGCATGTGTCAGGGGTGAACAGGGTCATAAATGTGTACAATAGTGGCCCCAATGATATTCACAGTGGCACACTATCCCTGGAATACCTGCACATGGTATGTGTCAGCGAACATGGTGTGTCAGATATGGACATGTAGGTCAGTGTACCCCTCCACACCACATAATGGATGCCATGGTGTGGACCTCACATGACAGCTACAGATATGGAGAAGGACACAGTGACATGTACAACACTGTGACAATGCACTCAAACACATTACCAATGCACAGTGACTGACAACACCACAGAGTACACATATACTACCCACATAGAGGTTACCACTCCCGGATTTACATATGTAAGTCACACCCATGACAGATGTCCAACAACCATAGTAACACCTCACACCATCCACAACCTAAATGACTGCTGTGTGTCGTCCGTGCCACTGCAATAGAATGCACATGTGGAGGTAAAAGTTCCTACCCACAGATAAGACATATCCTGCAATAAACCACACAGTGTTAAGAAGCAAGACTCCCCATGAGTACATGTCACACATACCCCTGCTGAATGTTAGTCAGATCGGTAATATGCCATATGAGTCACCCTGTGTAACTGTGTGACAGCAGCAGGTACCATCACACCACATGTGTCACAATGGTCAGGGTAGCAGAACAGTACGCTGCTGTAGTCCCAGGGGCAATAGCATATTGCATAGTATTGTATTGTAATGTAATGTATTGTGTTGTATTGTATTGGTATGCTGAGGTGCCTCCTTCGTGGAGTGGAACCACTGCTGCTGTGCGCCAGTGTACAGGTACATATCCTGTAGTCAGGCTAGTGTTACATAGCACTTCTATATGTGTGTTTAGCTCCTGTCAGAGTTTATGTAGCATGCAACTGGGGATACCATCAGGTCCCATTCATGTTGTGTATTCTGCTGTCCTGAGGGTGGCTCTCATCTGGACATCTGTGATGACAGGGAGGTTACAGTCAACTGGGATAACTATGTCTTATTTTGGGGGAGAGGGTGGGGTGACACCTGCACTGAACCTGTCTGCCACAATGTTGTCAATATCTGTGGTGTCAGTGAAATATTTGTTGTTGTGTACTAACTATGGGCATAGAGGATGGATCCTGACCAGGTTGCTAACATAACTGAAGAAGGCCTTCTGGTTATCTGTAGTGTCCCTCTTGATTTCCCTCTCAAAGTTGCCCATGGATGTTTGTATGATGGAAAATAGATCCTTACTAGTGCTGCTCAGACATACCCTCCCTTTATGGAATTATGCTCTGTCTTGCAGTAGCTTCCATCTTCTGTAATACAATCTGTCTATGGCTGGGGTCCACCAGACAGGATGCTGTCCCTTTGTGGAGAGTGTCTTGGTCATATATGGGATTGTATGATCCATGCATTCTCGGAGATGTCTGTAGAAAGCAATTGTGTAGGGGTCAGCATTGTGGGTTGTATCTGCCACTGGCCCAGTGGGCTGAAAGGATACCATGTCACTGTTACAAAGTGTAAAGTTTGCATCTGTAATGTTATTCACTATAGTCGTTTGTGCTGGTGGTGGAGGTGGGATATGTATATCCAGGGCAATCAGTGTGTGGTCAGCTCACAGTAGTTGATGATGTAGGCCATACAGTACCTAGATACAAACCCCCAGAGTGAGGAGGTGCTTTGACCTGAATCAGTGTTCTGACTGCTGGGGTTTGGTAGCATGTCGTATGGTGTGTGCCAGGTACTGTTGCACAGTTGCTGGCTGAGCACTGATACCTGGCCATTTACATGTGTATCCACCAATAGACAGACAGATGCTATATATGTGAGATATGCTGTATCATAACAGTCGAGTAGCATGTGTAGTATGTGTGCCAAATTCTGCTGACATATATTGCTGATATCAGGTTATTTTCTTTCTCAGGTACATGGCCCACCCACGGAATCCCACTTACTCCACAGCTGAGGATGAGGAGATACACCAGAGCCTGGTGCGGGATTATGCAATACTCTTTTCCCGCACCAGCCAGAATCAGCAGGAGAGGGCTGCACTGTGGCAAGACCTTGTCCGTCGGATAAATGACATAGGCACGCATAATAGGACATATGAGCAGGTACGACATCACTGCAGTGATTTAATCAGACATGTCCATCAGCGTGCATCGGATATCCACAGGCAACAGGTCGCCACAGGTGGTGCGGTGGCTACACATCCCCACTCACCAGACTGGAGGGACTACTCATGAGTGTAGTGGCTCCAGTCCGCCAGCAACAACAACAGCAGCAGACATGCATTATGATGGAGGCTGGAGCCATGCAGCAGCAAGACAGTGAACGTGCAGGTAATATGTCATATGTATAGTTGACTGTTGTGTACACTGGTAGTTAATGCATGTGTGAGGTGTGTCCTTGGTTTGTAGCTGTCACCATAGTATTTAATGTGCAAATGTGATATCCTCAATATTAGCAGCTGACCTGTGAAAGGCGACTGTTGTACTACTGACCAGTATCATACTCAGTAACAATGGCACAGTTGTGCCCACCGACATTAGTTTCTTCACGTCTGCAGGTCCCTCTGGTATAACAGCAATGCAGCCTATCCATGCTGGTGAGTGTGTATTAACAATTCCTGTAATAGTCTTGATAGTAATAGTACTATATGGCTCACTTAGTAGTGCTCTTTGTATGCATGTAGGTGTGCCTGTGTCTGTGTGTTGATATCATGCATACTGAGTACTGTACAATTGTGTGAAACTGTGTGCATGTGTGCATATGTGCACCTGTGCATGTGTGCACGTGTGCACGTGTGCATGTGTGCACCTGTGCTTGTGCGCATGTGTGCACCTGTGCATGGGTGCATGTGTGCACCTGTGCATGTGCATGCATGTGCATGTGTGCATGTGTGCACATGTGCATGTGTGCATGTGTGTGCACCTGTGCATGTGTGCATGTGCATGTGTGCATGTGTACATGTGTGCACCTGTGCATGTGTGCATGTGTGCATGTGTGCATGTGTCCACCTGTGCACCTGTGCATGTGTGCATGTGTGCACCTGTGCATGTGTGCATGTGCATGTGTGCATGTGTGCATGTGTGCACCTGTGCATGTGTGCATGTGTGCATGTGTACATGTGTGCACCCGTGCATGTGTGCATGTGTACATGTGTGCACCTGTGCACCTGTGCATGTGTGCATGTGTGCATGTGTGCACCTGTGCATGTGTGCATGTGTGCACGTGTGCATGTGTGCACCTGTGCATGTGCACGTGTGCATGTGTGCATGTGTGCACCTGTGCATGTGTGCATGTGTGCACCTGTGCATGGGTGCATGTGTGTAGCTGTGCATGTGTGCACATGTGCATGTGTGCATGTGTGCACCTGTGCATGTGTGCATGTGTGCATGTGTGCATGTGTACATGTGTGCACCTGTGCATGTGTGCATGTGCGCATGTGTGCATGTGTGCATGTGTGCACCTGTGCACCTGTGCATGTGTGCATGTGTGCACCTGTGCATGTGTGCATGTGTGCATGTGTGCACCTGTGCATGTGTGCATGTGTGCACCTGTGCATGTGTGCATGTGTGCATATGTACATGTGTGAACCTGTGCATGTGTGCATGTGTGCATGTGTACATGTGTGCACCTGTGCACCTGTGCATGTGTGCATGTGTGCATGTGTGCACCTGTGCATGTGTGCATGTGTGCATGTGTACATGTGTGCACCCGTGCATGTGTGCATGTGTACATGTGTGCACCTGTGCACCTGTGCATGTGTGCATGTGTGCATGTGTGCATCACTGGTAATGTGTAGACATTGTAAACTGTGTTTCCTGTTTCCCTCCCACAGGTTCTGGTGCTGCTCTGGTGTCATGTAGCAGGGAACCTGAATCAGGTGCCGTGGGTACTGATAATGATGACATCTGTGTAATGGCACAGGAAGGTATGTCAGGGTCCGCCATTGGTCAGCCGATTGACAGTACACAGCTGTCGACCCCATCAATGCGCACAGTTATCCTGCCAATACACCCTTTGTCACCAATGTGGTATCTGTGGCACATGCCTCCCCACACAGCAGCCATGGGCATGGCCCAGAGATGGTACCACACAGACAGATGTCCAGGGGTTCTCGTGGGAGCATCCGTGGGTGTACTGCCCCTGTCACACGTGCCCACAGAGGTCTTACAACCTCAGCTATGTTTTGGGCTGTCATGCAGGCACAGTCACGTATGGAACGGTACACCAGACAGGGTCTGAGGGAGCTGACAGCATGTCGCACAGCCATGACTGACAGTATGCGTGACATTGCGGCTGCCATCCGTGATTTCACCGATGTCATAGACAGACATTGTGGGGACATATTAGACCGGTTCCACAACTACATGTCCAAGAGCCAGGGCGATGGTGGGTGATTGAGGCGTCGACGTGGCCGTATGCCAGCAACAGCAGCAGCTGGCAGTCGTCACGGACGACAACAGGGCCACGGCCGCCCCCGTAGTGCCAGCAGCAGCCCCAGCAATGCTGGGTCTGTGCTGTCATCAGACCGCCCCAGGAGACCACGTGCACATGGCTCTGGCCAGGCCCGACAGGGATCTGTGTCCAGTCAATGAACACCTGCTTCTGATGACAGTACCCAGTCTGGGTTGGTACCGGATATGGTCCGTAGCACCCCTGCAAGGCACAGGTACCATGTCCGTGGCCAGAGACACTGATCTGTATGACCTGGCAGGTACAGTCTGTGGCTGTCCACAAACACCAGTATATGGCAGCCATGAGGTGGAACTGTGTGCATCCATACACACATGCAAATTGACAACACCTAGGGCTACCGCATACACACACACACTGCATCAACATTGCCCCACCTTCTACTGCTGTTCCTCACCAACATACATACACATACATGTCAATCGGTGGTATCGGTGGCTGACTCAGGCATACCAAGTTCACACCCTGTGCATATGATGAAACTGTGCCACCTCCTGCAATCTGTAACAACTGTGCAGGTACAGGTTAACATGTTGCTGATGCACAGGGTGACCACATAGATGTGTAGTAATAGTATCATGTTGTTAACAGTACTGTGTGCTGAATTAATTGTGGGTATATCACAGCATGCCTGATGCAGTAAGTGTGTGATTGTCATGTACTGTTGTCTACACCCATGGTAAGTACCATAGTGTATCATCTGCACATGTTGGCATACTGGTGGTAATGATGTCAACAGAAGGCTACATACATAGGTAGCACAGGGATAAGGTAATGAATGTAGTAATACGCAATGATGGACATGTAAATTGCAAGTGGCATGTTGCCCACACTGGACTCTGCAATGCAGATGTTTGAGGATGTTGATATGTGTGCAGTACTACACGACTGGTACAGGACACACAGGAGCACTCTAGCACTGCATGCTCACATCTCATACCATGCTAGACAGCCCCAACACACAAAACTAACTGTCACAGGAGGGAGAGTCCCCATATATGTCAGGGATACTGTGGTGGCAGGCCAGGTAGCATACATCCTACTAAGTATGGAACCACTGAGTGAAGGCTCAGTGTCTGTTATTTGACATGTGTATTACTGCAGGTATGAGCACATGGGTTTCCATCCAGTTATTGTACATCCTGACAGTACATGGTCTGTACACTTGTGTGCGCTGAGACTGGACCCTAGCCATCTGACCCGTGTATTTCCATGTACATGTGCATAGTGCCTGCATATTTGCAGTGTTACCTACTGGAAGTGGTACAGCTTGTTTGTTGTACAATGGACTACATGCAGCCCTGTTTACTGTAGCTTTGTTTGCATGCATGTTTGCTTGCAATTACCCTGGAATACTGATCACACCTGCAATGCATAGTTATAGAGCTTCTGTGGACTCCTAGTGCCATCTGCATAGCTTACTATATGTATGTCCATGTCCCACTTGACAGGATGTCACTGTTTGTCCTGTTCACATGTACATTGCCTGTGACACAGTGCATATGACTTACCTGGCATGTGTCCACGTGAGCAGTCATATATGCTACTGCTAACTAATCACAGACACTACACCTTCACATATTTATCTTCTGTTGAACTACCTGCTTCGCTAGGGACGGCCTGCACCTGTCACCCCTGGGCTTTCAGATATTGGCAAAGGCTCTTGCTACCCCCATAGTGCCTATGTTAAGCAAGGCTCAAATGACAAACCCACCTTCATATGTATCACAAGGGATAAGAAACTAAGAGTAATGCTACCCAACGCCAGAAGTCTAAACCTCCTGATGCATGCACCTGAAACTCTCCTTGGCATGGAGAACATTGATATCTGTGCAGTAACAGATGCCTGGTTCAGGGCTACTGAGAGCACACCAGCACTACCAGGTTTAACCTGGTTGATTTCTTTGAAACAGTCACCAAGGCCATTGATGAGGGGAAGGTGGTTCACACAGCCTACCTGGACCTCGCAAAAGCCTTCACAACAGTACCCCACTTGGGCATTCTAGAGAAGCTCACCAGCTTAAATATAAGCCCCTATGTCACTAGATGGATTGCACAGTGGCTCAAGGACAGAACCCACATGGTTAGAATTGCTGGAGCCATGCCAGACTCCAAACCAGTTACGAGTTGTGTCCCACAAGGCTCAGTCCTGGGACCTCTCTTGTTTGGTATATATTTATTGGAGGTACAGGCCAACACGGACGGACTGTGGCTGACCAAATATGCAGATGACTGCGAACTGGCCACCATAATCGACTCTCCAGCCGACACAAGCATCTTCCAAAGGGGCATCATAGAAACAGACAACTTGTGCCAGAGCCATGGCCTTCAGCTGAACAGTGTTTAGAAAGGGAAATGTGCATCCTGTAGTCTGTTCACCTAGTTGCCAAAAGGGACATTTCCCTCACACCCACTAACCCCCCTCAGCCAAAAACATGCACTTGCCAATTGTAGGATTCAATCCCCTATCTGATTATGTTATGACACTCGAGACGGACGCATTAGCAGAGTGTGCTATTTGCATTAGTGGGAGGTTTCCCTTCTCTTGCTGTACTTATAGGGTGCTGACATCATCAGTGTTTAGAAAGGGAAATGTGCATCCTGTAGTCTGTTCTCCTAGTTGCCAAAAGGGCATTTCCCTCACACACAATAACCCCCCTCAGCCAAACACACACACTTGCAGGATTCAAACCCGTACTTACGTATGTTATAACTCTTGAGATGGATGCATTAACAGAGCGCACTATTCGCATTACTGGGAGGTTTCCCTTCTCCTGCTATACTTATAGAGTGCTGACATCATCGGTGTTTAGAAAGGGGAATGTGCATCCTGTAGTCTGTTCACCTAGTTGCCAAAAGGGACATTTTCCTCACACACACTAACCCCCCTCAGCCAAAAACACCCACTTGCCATTTGCAGGATTCAAACCCCTATCTGACTATGTTATGACACTTGAGACGGACGCATTAGCGGAGTGTGCTATTCGCATTAGTGGGAGGCTTTTCTTCTCTTGCTCTACTTATAGGGTGCTGACATCATCAGTGTTTAGAAAGGGAAATGTGCATCCTGTAGTCTGTTCACCTAGTTGCCAAAAGGGACATTTTCCTCACACACACTATCCCCTGTCAGCCAAAAACACACACTTGCCATTTGCAAGATTCAAACCCCTATCTGACTATGTTATGACACTTGAGACGGATACATTAGCAGAGTGTGCTATTCGCATTACTGGGAGGTTTCTCTTCTCTTGCTGTACTTAGAGGGTGCTGACATCATCAGTGTTTAGAAAGGGAAATGTGCATCCTGTAGTCTGTTCTCCTAGTTGCCAAAAGGGACATTTCTTCCACACTCAATTGCACACACACTAACCCCCCTCAGCCAAACACACACACTTGCAGGATTCAACCCCCTACTTAACTATGTTAGGACACTTGAGACAGATGCACTAGCAGAGAACACTACTCCCATTACTGAGAGGTTTTCCTTCTCCTGCTATACTTATAGAGTGCTGACATCATCGGTGTTTAGAAAGGGGAATGTGCATCCTGTAGTCTGTTCACCTAGTTGCCAAAAGGGACATTTTCCTCACACACACTAACCCCCCTCAGCCAAAAACACACACTTGCCATTTGCAGGATTCAAACCCCTATCTAACTATGCTATGTCACTTGAGACGGACGCATTAGAGGAGCGTGCTATTCGTATTAGTGAGAAGTTTCCCTTCTCCTGCTATACTTATAGAGTGCTGACATCATCGGTGTTTAGAGAGGGGAATGTGCATCCTGTAGTCTGTTCTCCTAGTTGCCAAAAGGGACATTTTCCTCACACATAGATCCCTCTTAACCAAACACACACACATGCCATTTACAGGATTCAAACCCCTACCTAACTATGTTATGACATTCGAGATGGACGCATTAGCAGAGCGCACTATTCGCATTACTGAGAGGTTGCCCTTCTCCTGCTATACTTATAGAGTGCTGACATCATCAGTGTTTAGAAAGGGGAATGTGCATCCTGTAGTGTGTTTTCCCAGTTGCCAAAAGGGACATTTCTCTCCCACAGACTTTTACACACACCAGCCCCACTCACACACTGAGCATTTGCAAGATTCAACCCCCTACCTAACTATGATATGACATTTGTGATGGACGCAGTAGCAGAGCGCGCTATTCGCATTACTGGGAGGTTTCTTTTCTCCTGCTGTACTTATAGGGTGCTGACATCATCGGTGTTTAGAAAGGGGAATGTGCATCCTGTGGGGAGGCAGACGCCAAGCACACTCTGGCTAAGCTGTCATTCCCTAGGGCAAACAGCCTAGTGTTGACCTCTACACCCATATGTTTAATTGTCAAATGCACATTATTTGTTGCTGATAGACTGTTTGCACATCTTTATTGCCATAGCATTCCCTGTTTGTATGAACAACTTGTGCATCTGTGGAAGATGTTTGCATATGGGAGGGATCCACTATATCACGTATGTCTCTGTAGTCATTTAACTGTGTGCACTGGGCAGACTGCTGTAATGTGGTTGGTTCCTGGAATAACACGTAAAATACCAGATATGTGTGTCCAACTGCTAAACTGAGATTTGGCCTAAGTGTGTGAGCATGCCCAGTTCAGCCTTCCCATGGCATGTTGTCTGACATATGTCTCATTTATCAAAGTGTGTGAGCATGCCCAGTGTGAGCATTCCATATGTTGAACTCTGCAGCCCACCACATTTGTGGATGAGTGTGAACTTCAACAAATATCACCCGTTTATGGTTGTGTGTTGTGTGTCATGTTGTGTAGTTACTGTACAACTGCTTTGTGTGTGAACACAACAGGATTATACTGTGCCTGCAGTGTTTGCATGGGATACTTTGCATACAGTTGTCAACATCCTTTCACACTGACCTAACACTGTAGTACTGTATAGTGTACTGGTAGTACTTTGACTGTGGTGGACAGTATCCTGGGCTTTAGTGCTATCACTGCTTTACATTTCGATAGTGAGCACAACAGCCTGGTTAGGGGCCAGTTGTGTACATCTGACCATGTTGCATTCTGTTCAGATATGAACTATTAAACCAGGCTTGTCCAACATTGGTAGTGTATTCCACAACATAGGTGTACATTTGCAAACACTAGCAATGTGCCCTAGTCCATGTCTAATGCTAGTTGGAGAGTGTGTTTGTCCTTCAACACACATTGTAAGTGGAGTTTGCCATGACATATGTCATGGTTAGTATATGTGCCTCTGTCTACTTGTAACATGACAGTGATACCCAGGATAAAGCTACCATCTCCCATCCACTCATCAAGATTCCTATTGAGGAAAATTTATAAGTGACTCTATGGGTAGCCTGTACTGGGAGTTCACTCATGGCTGGGGGTGGCTTCTGTGTTATGGATCATGCAGTACAGTTTGTCCTATGTAAGTCAGTGCTGGGGTTCAGGTCTATCATGTGCATAGCTCACTGCCATTCAGATTGTACAAGGTGCAGCATGTTTATTGATACCAGCAACACAGGCAACACATGGCATCTGTGCAAGCTCTTTGATACTCCTGGTGAGGTACTGTTGGGGACTTTACAGTTGATGGAGGTGTCTGCTGAGGTACATCCCACAGGGGCTATTGTAGTCAATTGTACCGCTGTTGAAGGATGACTGCAGAGCCACAATGATCTCCCCTTATCTAGATCTGACAGCCTTCATGATTAGGTGGGTATATGGTATGTTTCTGTAAACACTACAGCACATGTTTGTCCAATGCAGGATAGCTATCACCTTGTGTCCCCAGGTCTCTCATTACATGTTAACTACATAATGGGTTAACACCTATGTGGTAATTGGTGGGCACTTACTGTATATCCACGGGGGTTGACTATACACTTTTCTGCAATTAACTTGCTGACATGGCTATGGCACCAGTTGTCTGTTTCTATGTGGTCCTTTTGTGGGATGCTTGTGTCAGCTGGTGGATCATATATGGTGAGCAGTTTGTAGTCCTCTGCAAACATGTTCAGACACAGTCCTTCCATGTTTGCCTGTACCTATGGGACATATATACCAGACGAGGGAGATCCCAGGACCAAGCCTTGTGGGATGCCAGTTATATCTGGTTTGTAGTCTGACATGGCTGCAGCATGTCTGACCATGTCTATTCTGTCCTTGGTCTGGTTTGCAAGCCCTCTACTGACATAGGGGTTTATATTTAAGCTGGTGAGCTTATCTATAATGAACACGTAGGGTATTGTATAGAAGCCTTTGCAAGGTCCAGCTATGCTGTGTGGACCACATTGCCCTCATCAATGACCTTAATGACTGTTTCAATTGAGTCAAACATGTTTAGGGGTAGGATCTGCACTTAAGAAAGCCACACTGGGTAGGGTCCGGTGTCAGTAGGTCCCCAATATCTTTATGTCTGTGGTACATGCTGATCCTTTCCATACCTGTGCAGACCGAGCTTCTCAGGATTCTGGGGTAGTAGTTTTCAGTATCCATTCAGGCAACACCTTTGTTGAGAAGGACCACTGTTGTTGTACACTGCTCTTTGGGTACATATTCTGTGGCAAGGCTGACATTGAGCAGTAGTGTGATTTGGCATTCCATTCATCTTGGAGTCCATGTTGCACTCAGCCCAGGACACCATCTCATACCATTGCTGCTGTGCGTTTTGCTTTGTAGATGCTGGCTGTTACCTCAGCATCTGCAATGTCAGGGGGCCAGCAGTCTGCTGGGATAGATATTCTGCATTCTGGGGGGGGGGGGGGTTTGCACTGCACCTGTCAGGATGTATGTTGGCAATATGTGTGTGTGTTTGTGATATTTGCGTGATTCAGAGCATATCTGTGAATTCCCAACACGGTTCCTACCATCAGTTGTGAAAGCCTTGGGATTATCCTTAGTGTCCTGTACAATTTGTATCTTCATAGGTTCATAGGTTCATACTAGGCTATCCACCATAGGGCATTTGTTAGCCTAGCCAGAGTGTATGTGGCTTTTGCCACCCCTTGCTATGTGAATATTATGGCCATTTATGATTTGCTTTGCTGTGCCTCTGTCTGGACATGACACAGTGAAGACCCACAGTGTAACTCTACAATCATCCATCCACTTGGCAAGATTCCTGTTGAAGAGTGTCAGTGAGGGGCTCTGCCTAACATGGAGTGGGATTCTGGTCCAGGGTGTGGGGAGCCTCTGGATTATGTATCTGTCCCACCAGCACATCCTATTTCATTATTTGTTGAGGTTGACATCTCTCACTCTCACAGCTCCGATGGCTTTGAGTTTTCTGGGGTGGAGCATGTCCATTACTCCTGTGTTGGGCATGGCCTTCTACAACAGGCATGCAATGCCTCTGTGTAGGCAGTATGTGACTGCATTCAGCTGGGGTGTCTACAGCCAGGCAGCATATGACATATATTTGAGACCCTTTATCCTCTTGGTCAGGTACCTTTGAGGTCTTTCTAACTGCTGCAGGTGTCAGGTAAGGTACATCCCATATGAGGCATTGTACTAGATTATGGGTGTGATAAGAGAACAGTATAGGGGCACAATGACCTCTGTTGACGTAGATGTGAATCCTTTCCTGATACAGTGTCAAATGTAGACAGTCTTCCTAGCCACATTGGCAATGTGAGTGTCACATAACAGGTTACTGTCCACTTGTGTCCCTAGGTCCCTGATTACTCCTTCCATACATAATGGTTTACCACCTATGTGGTAATTTGTGGTACCTTGTTTGGTATTTGGTGGGACATTCATACTGTCAAGTGTCTTCAGGACGGCTGGGTGGGGTTCCTGTGTGTGAGAGACTTGCCTACAGTTAGTTGCACATGGGTGGACTCCAATGCCTTGTGCATTGTCAGTTACCTGGACATATGGGTGTCTGTGCTGAATATGGATACTCACCCTCCTTTTATGTTTTGTTCCAGGTTTTGGGGCCATGACACATGATATGTGGTATAACCTGGTAGTGCTGGTGTGCTGTCAGGAGGCTTGCAGCAGGTTTCTGTCACTGCACAGACATCGATGTTCTCCATACTGGGGATGGCCTTGGGAGCATGCATATTGGGGTTTACACATCTGGCATTGGTCAGCATTACCCTTATGTTTCTTTCCACTTATGTTTTCTAGGGTGGTGGGTTAGTCTTTTCAGCCTTGCCTACAAAAGGCTCTATGGAGGTGGCAAAGGCCTTATCCAATATCCAGACGCCCAGGGGTAACAGGTGCAAGCCATCCCAAGAACAGCTGCGTGGCTTGTCAAGCATGACATCCCAAGCAGACAGACATTGTATCCCCTTGGAATGACACCAATAAGTGTGCCACTTGCCATGACTGATCATTCCGTGTTTGTACTGTGGCATTATTCTTGGTAAGGGTAGGATGCTGCAAACAGTGAGTGTCATACCGGCCTGGACTACATAATCAGAGAGCTCATCTATGTCTCTTTTCATGTAGTCTAAGGAGGTACATCTCAGGTCATTCACACCAGCATGGACTATGACTGCATCATATTTCTACTTGCTTTGGAGTGACTTGCATACTTCTGTTATGTGGCATATTGTGGCAGCCTACAGGCAGCTTACTGTACCCTTTCCCTTGTTCAGTCTGGTGTGCGGGACAGCAGTGTGTCTGACTATGGAGTCACCTATTACAACTGTATCAGGCATGTTGTTTCTCCTTCTGGCCTGTGACTGTTTGGCACACCAGCTTTGTGTACTATGTGTTGCATGTGCTATGTTTGGAGGTTGTTTGATTGGGTGTCTGCTTTAGAGGCCTCTGTTGGTGTGCTGTGTTTGTAATTTGTGCCTCCGGGAATGTTTTTCTGTGTTTATGTGTTTGGTTTGCAGTTTTGATAGGTCTATGTGGGACTGTGTTTGTGGTGTGTGTGGTTACCTTCTCCTCCTGACTAGTTTTGGGAGTACTGAGTTGAGGGAGCTCAGCCTCCAGTTTGGATAGATGGTTGCATCTCTCACATATATTTGTATTTCTTGGGTGGAGTTGGGGGTTGTCTGTGCACTTGGGGCAGGTGTAACATTGCCTCAGGATTCACAGATTCAACTTGTTGTGGCTGGCCTTAGTGGATTGTATGTGTGGACAGATTTTATTGCCATACTACTGATCAGTGATTACTTCATTGTTTATGTTTGCTCTATCATGTAGTAGCTTCCTCATTCTCTTTCATGGTTTGGTTATGGCTGGTGTCCACCATGCCAGATGCCTGCGTGTATGGCATTGTGTCTTGTTTTAATTTAGGATTGCATAATCCAAGCATTCCTGGCAGTATTCATGGAATGGCTGTATTACAGGTTCTGAGGTGTGGCCCATATTTTGCACCTGCACAGGACCTTTAATGGATTCCACATCAGTTTGGAGGAGTGCAAATATTGCTTTACACATGTTTTCCACTGTGGTTTCCTGGCCAGGGACTGTGGTCAGGATTTGTATATCCAGTGTGATTACTCTATGCTCTGGTTTTACCAGTGAGCAATACACTTCTTGTCTTGCCATCCAGTACCCATGTTGCTGATTATCACATCCAGTATGCTTACCCCTCTTGTGGGAGTGGTACGTTGTTCCTGGGCCTTTTGGTTTATGGATTCTATGAACTTTTGTCCTACACTGTTGGAGCTAGTATAATGCTCCCAGTCTATGTCTGGGTATTTTCAGTCACCCAATATAATGTGGTTTGGAGGACTTGATATATTCATGTATTCCAGCATAGGCCAGGTGCAGTTCCTGGTGTTGGGACAGTAGTCTGTAGCAGGCTATAAACTGGGGGGCAGTTTTAGCCACTGTTACTTGACCATGGCTAGTCCATGCTGCTTCTTGTTGTGGTACCAACATGGCGTGTGGTTATCCTTGACAATTCTTGCTAGTCACCCTCCTTTTGTAGCTTGTTCCATGTTTTGAGGCTGTACAGCACAGTATGAGGTGTAACCTAGTAGTGTTAGGGTGCTGTTTTGAGCCTTGACTCAGTTTTCTGTTACAGCGCAGATATCAACATTCTCCATACTGGGTGAGTTTAGACTGCATGCATCTTGCTGTTTCGACTTATCCCTTATCTTATTCTTATCCCTTCTGATACCTATGGAGATAGGTTTGTGTTTTGAGCCTTACCTATTCAGGGCACACTGTGGGTAACAGCAGCCTTTGCCAGTATCCATATGGCCTGCACTGATAGGTGCACGCCAGTCCTAGCAGATGGAGCATCATGTCATGCTCAGCATGTCATCCCAGACTGGCACACATTGGATCCCCTTTGACTAACTGCGATACTTCAGTCAATTATTGCACTTGATCATCTCATTGTCATATTGTGGCATGATGCTTGGTGAGGGTAGGATGTTAGGGTCCTCAGGTGTGCATATAGTGCATGGTGTTACATTACTTAACACATGGCATTCATGCCTCAGGTGGTGCTGCAGGGCTGCCTCTGTCGGATGCGCATATTACACTTCCCTGTACATGTTTGTGAGCAGGTCATGTCATTGTAGGCATCCATGTTATTATTTGAGTGAGTCAGAGGGGGTATCATTCCCAGAGTTCCTACTGAGCCAGTGTATGTGCTATGCGTTGCCTCTTTGCCAAGGCCAGGGCATACTGGGCATGCCTCCTTCTGCCTACTGGGGCAGGCTCAGGTTGTTCCTCCTCCGAGTCACGCTCTGCCTGTGATGGCCTTGTCAATGGTGGGGGGCTGTTTGGCCCGGCCCTATGCTGGTCCTGCTGCAGCTGTTTTCGCAAGATCATATTATGTAGCATAGCACATACCATGACAATTTGGGTACATGTAGTTGGTGTGTACTGCAAGGCTCCACCAGATGTGTCCAGACACCGGAACCATGACTTCAGCAGCCCAAACACATGCTCTATTACATTACGTGTTTGTGCGTGTGCCTCATTATGGCATTCCTGTTCAGGTGTGTGTGCGTTTCTGATGGGTGTCATCAGCCACGGCTCCAGTGCATAACCTGCATCCCCCACTAGGTGTCCGTGTGGGATGTCCCCATTGGCAAATGTCTGGTACAGCTGTGTCAAATGCCAGATGTGGGAATCGTGGTAGCTCCCAGGACAGCCAGCACACACATTCATTATTATGCCCTGGGCATCACACACGACCTGGCAGTTGATGGAGGGGAAGCCCTTGCGGTTGATGTATGCCCTACCCTGCTCACTGGCTGGTACTTTGATGCGTATGTGCGTGCAGTCTATTGCACCCACTACCTCAGGGTATTCCGCTATTTGCTGGAAGAGACGCATATTGCTGGCGAATACCTCACGGGCATTGGGGAAATATACATGATCACCGACATGTGCTGACATGGCATCCAGGAACTGGTGCAGTACCCTGGAGGCTGATGCCTGTGATATCCCCATTATATCACTAGTTGGTCTCTGGAAGGTACCTGTTGCTAGTATTCTTAGGCCAACACATACCTTGGTTTCCACTGGGATGGGTTCCCCTCTGTTGGTTCTGTGTGTGAGGCGTGGCCTGCACAGCTCCACTATTTGCTGCAGGAGGTCTCTGTCCACTCTATAGCGCTCTACTATCTCCAGGTCATGTAACCCCTGGTAGGTGACCCTGGGCCTGTACACTCTTCTCCGTCTCCTCACTGTGGGTTGTCTGGCACCATCTGCATTGTCACCACCCTCAGCAAGTCGCCTATGTCTCATTATGACAGCTATGGCAGCCCCTAACATTTCTGCTCTGAGTTCAGCTTTTTCAGTTTTCACTTCTAATAACTTACTCCTGTCTTGCAGTGTCTCTTGAGAGAAACATCCTGCACTGCTGTTTGCAGAGTTTTAAGTGCTGGGCTGGGCTACTATTCTGCCTGTGTAATTGCCTGCTTCTAATTGTTTTCAGCTGCTAGCTCCAGCAGTATTCCCTGCTAGCTTCCTACTAAATCTGTTGCTTCCTTTTTCCTCTCTGTTTCCTCAGGGAGGAGCCATGTGCAAACCAGCAGAAACACGCTCACAGTGGCTTACACGCACGCACACATGCTTACAAGGTTCAGAATCTGCTTATTCGGATTAAAACGCGTGCACACCCGCACAAACAGTGTTAAACATCTCCCAACATGCTCCCACATGCTCAGTCTGTCTTACACGCATGCACACTGTCTTACTCGCGCTTCATGGCATGCACACGTGCCCATGCACGCCCAGCAAGAAACTTTGGTGTAGGCAACAGTGTACACCTTCCATTTCTTGACTTTCTCATGCTTATCTAGTGGCACACCTCTTTCCATGATATCTGTCTGACATCTGTCATGTAACTCTGACCTCCAATGAATTGCATTTCTTTCTACCATTCCCCCCTGTGATGTGACCTATCTCCTACTCTGTTCCTCCCCCTTCTGTAACTCTTACACTACTCAGACTGTGCTCATTTGCTATGTGACAGTGGAATTCAGTATCCTAACACTCATTTGCATCAGATTGCCTACTAATGCTTAGTTACATCTCTTAGACTCAGCTTCCCCCCTTAGCAACCACTACACGGTGGCCATGTTGGTTTTGGTCTGCTGGTCTCTGCATTGACATTCCATGTATTGCATAAAACCCACATTTGTGGGTTTATAACCTTCGTTTTTATGTTTTATACAGCGCAGCCCGTTTGCGCGGGGCTGCGATGGGTTTAAACTTCGGAAAAAAAAAATTATATTTTTAATATATTTGCATCAGGTTACCTTGCCAATAGCCACATATTTGGTCATTGGCATGCTGCCTGACACATATGCACCCTTTATTTGGAGCTGACATGGCTCCATTGCGTTTTTGCAGAAACGTACTCAGTTGTCAACTGAGTACATTTCTGCAGCTAAAACGACTCTTACACGGGCTGTTCTGGGCTTCCTGGATCGCTAATCATCCTCATTTGCATGCTATTCAGCTGCAAGTGAGGTGATTAGCTTATCCATGCCCACTCCGTGTAAGAGACGTTTTACCTTGTCTCTTACACGGACTTTGGGCTGTTCCTGGATCGCAAAGGCTGCATGGAGTCTTACACTACTCTTATACTCCATGCAAGCCTTCGTGAATCCTGCCCAATGTCATTGTAACAAATTTATTTACAACCACCATTACTGTTGTGAACTTCCACAACCACCAGTTTTATATTAAATACTTTGCATTTTGTTTGCATTTTCCTGACTACATTTTCATAATCAATTTTAAATGCAGACACAGTCAATAATGAGTGTAATTGTAAAATGCAAGCTTGCATGTTAATAACACACACATATAACATACAAACCAAACACTACTGATTTTCTGGCCTGACAAATTGAAACATGCATATTTTTCACTCAAATGTACTTCCACCAATATTATAAATGCCTGCTTTGAACCCCCTTTCATCTTCTATGACAGTAGATTCCATTGTTTATCAACCCTTTCACACAGACCAGTTTACTATTCTGTTCCTTACAATTGCCTTGTACTGTCATCTAATTTTTTTATGGTGTTTTATTTTTTGAAGCCTTATTTATTCGGGAATGTGATGATATGTTAATGTTCTGAAGATCATGACCAAGTCTACTCCCACCTACCTATGACAGACTGAGACAAGATATGATGCTTTCAGTCCCACCATGTATGGACACATTTTCATTTCTCTGATCTACTTTGCCCAGCACCTTTGAATCCTTCCAGTTCTCCTTATCTGATTTCTTGTATAAAGGCTCTGAGTTCATCTTATAATGTGTTATATACAAATACCAAAACTTCTGAGGAGTAGGATTTGAAGAACTGAAACATACACACTTCCATTTTCTTGGAAGACATTTTGTTGGAACATTTGAGTATGATGATACAATGCACTGTGAAGGATGTTTCCTCACCCATCCAAAATCACATTGCCT